>NW_023597055.1:5089069-5175416 GCF_011947565.3 Pollicipes pollicipes
CCTGCCCCTCCCCCTCCCCCGCCGCCGCTGGAGTCCAGGCCAGCGCGCTGTCTGCGTTCCCAAGGTCGTTGGACGGGTGGGAGCCATTTTCCCTGCGGACGAAATCCGCTGAGAGAGTTTTTGTCTTCAGGCTTGTGGGTGCTGTGGCCACGCACCGTTATGGCTGCTGTGTGCTTCGTCTGTCTAAAACGCCAGTCAAAATGCCGAAAAGTGCAGCATGTCTGGAGATTTCGTTGTTTATTGATGACTATACAAACAGTGTTTTTCTCCATTGTATGAATGGATGTGGATGTGATATGAAAAGTGCACACGAGACCTTAACAGTACTTCAACAGCACATTGGGAACTACAACAACATTTCATGGAGAAACGCACGATATTTAATGCAGATTATAAGTACCCAGGACCAGTGCACAGTCGGGCATCACAATCTTCTAACGCTAGAAGTCAGTGTTCATGGTATTATTATTGAGGACATCGGTAGCGTTGCGCGGCTGAAGCGCATCTGACATACTCATTAAAAGGCGTGCGTCTGTCTGTCTGTCTGTCTGCCCGTGCGCTTCTTAGCCAGACGCACAGCATAGACGGCTGCATGGATTGCCGTGAGCTTTGCACATCGACGGCCCGAGAGATAAAGTCACGCCCTTTCGACACCAGTGTCGGCTACAGCGCTGGCAAGAGGAAGGCACGTTTTGACATTTTACAGAGAGGCACATTTCGTTTATGTAGGAGACAAAAAGTTGTGGAAAGGCGAAGCCTTTGAAGACATGCCTCAAAGGTCTGGCAACGGTAAATATGTCGGTCCCATGCGCAGGGGACTGATAATGATGCTGGGAGTGAAAGCTGTGAAATACTAACGCCGCTCAGCGCTTGTGCATCATTAAGGTGCATGGTGACTGGAGACGACGGCGGTGACGTTTAATTGCGCAGTGCGAAGTGATGAGCTGGAAACTGTTTGTAATAACCATCCGATTCGGCTTTTCCTGTAATGGTTATTGTCAAAATAGTGCGAGAATCGCGCATATTATCTTACGACAATGCATACCTTTCGATTAGTTCCAGTTTTCTGGCATTTCATATCCCCCTCCCACGTATCCACTTGTAAGTCACGCCAATACATTTTCCCTGGACTTCAATCTTATCTTCTGATTGTCTTCAACTTGCTTCCTGATTTTAATATGCGTGACAGCTGTTCGCATTTTTTCGGTGGTTTCATTATAAGTACAGAAAGTTTCTTGGAGATGGCTTTGAGCCTTTCGATAGGAAACGAAAGGTTGCATTTTACCGTGCCCATTAGCTAGCCAGTGGTCGCTCATGACCAGTAGTTCCCATGATAGGTGATAGAGCTCAGCTATTTACTGCAAAACCAGGCCATGCCAAATCGCTCGCTGCTAATTCTTTAACCTTGTGCCACTCAAACGCTTCATTTTCCCGTTCCTTGCATTGTCTATACTGCTAATCACCCGGCACAAATCTCCTTATCAGTTGCGTTCATTGGTTTTGCACTCCAGTCAGGTTACATAATGCAGCGAGCGGAAATTTGAGACGGCCGAGGTAATGGAGCATAAGCAAAACAACTCCACTGCATCCGTTGCGTGACTCAGCATGTGCAGTCATTTCCACTGCCTTGTCCATCAAAGGTAACTAGAACATTAATAGCTACCATGACCGAGCGTAGTTGTTGAATGGCACCTCCATGCGACGCTTAGATGAGCAGGGGCCACATGTGTTATGCAGCTGAAGGTTAGAGCCTCTTTTCATCGACCACGCACTACCTTATATCGCAAGCCAACCATGTCAAATTTCAATTAAAAAAGAAGATTCCACCTCTGAAGATGTAGAAAGAAGCATCAGATGTGATGAAACAACTCACTCACAAGTACAAGTGCACTTTAAAGTAGAAAGGATTGCTCTTGATAACACAATTTCCCTCGTCAGTAAATATGCTCCTCAATACGCCTTTGTTAGTTGCTTCATCGTACTTCACACAGCATTGAGTGAGAGCCAGTTCACGGCCGTTACGTGTGCTGGAAATTGCGGTCACAAACGCCCGAATATTTGAACGACTCAATAATTATATTATTATTCGCCTCGATCGCCGTATGGCCAATGAAATGACGGAATTTGAATGACGTTATTATTACGCCATGGATGCCCGGGTGACCTTGAAAAAGGCTGCCCAAGGACAGGGCTGTGAACTGCACCAAATGGCCTTCAACATGACTCTTCCAGTTCAAAATCCTATACAAATGTGTAACGGTCCCTTTACACCAGCGGCCACGTCTTTTCTCGACACATTACAGCTGAATGGGATGTCTACTGCCGCATCCGTCTACAGGCCATATCCTATAGGCGAGCATTGTATTGACATGCAGTAAAGGTGTAAGAAAGCCTCAGATATGACCCATGCATGAGCGGACAATCACCTATGAACTTATCTAGGTTAACCACCTCGGTTTACACCTATGCAGCATTCGTCTGTTCTTAGGGCTTTTGCAATTGTAATGCTACCATCTGATTCATACAGTGTTTTCTCCAGAAAACATGTTAATGTTATCTCCGCAGTTCCCACATTGGTTATTTTGTGTTAAAAATTTGTATACGCCTGTCATGAAAAGAGCAGCCAGCTTAAGAACAGCTGTCGCAAACTGAGTAAGCTCATTGCCAGTGTTGTGCACAGCATAACGATTTCAGACATTTCATGTACTGCATTTCGCATGCCACTACCCACGACACGCGCACGTGTTCATGCCAGGTTTCGGGCGGTCTCGGGGTTTGTGTTTTGTGGGCCAGGCAGTGTTCACGAAACAATCGAGAACAAACGCGTTAACGCAAAAATGAAATGTCTTGGAAACACTCTGCTGCAAGTTTGGATAGCTCCTGCTCAAGCTCAAGTGACTCCTGCCACAACACTGCTTTGTGTAATAAACTGTGGGCAACCTTTGAGTAAACTGTGGGCGACAGCGAATGCAGCCTTTGAGGTTAGGTTTTCTCGGGCTACCCAAGTGAGTGACACCGACGGACCAAGGCGATTTTCATGTTCTCTAACTTTCCTACCATGCATGACAATTTGATGCGGCATATATACCTACACGCCAGAAAGACAACAGCTTGATGAACTAGTCACTGTTTCGATTAAGCTGTGGTGGTGGTTATGCTCACTGAGTCGTGGTGATGGCTGTTTTGACTAATCGTGATGGTTGTCCCGACTGAGCCGTGGTGGTGGTTGTTCTCACTAAGCCGTGGAGGTGGCTGTTCTGACTGAGCCGTGGTGGTGGTTGTTCTGACTAAGCTGCGGCGGTGGTTGTTCTGGCTGAGCCGTGGTGGTGGTTGTTCTGATTACGCCGCGGTGGTGGTTGTTCTGACTAGGCTGTTGTGGTGGTTGTTCTGACTAAGCCATGTTGGTGGTTCTCCTGACTGAGCAGTGGTGGTGGTTGTTCTCACTAAGACGTCGTGGTGGTTGTTCTGACTAAGCCGTGGTGGTGGTTGTTCTGACTAGGCCGTGATGGTTGTTCTGACTGAGCCGTGGCGGTGGTTGTTTTCACTAAGACGTGGTGGTGGTTATTCTGACTAAGCCGTGGTGGTGGTTGTTTTCACTAAGCCGTGGTGGTTATTCCGACTAAGCCGTGGCGGTGGTTGTTTTCACTAAGCCGTGGTGGTTGTTCTGACTAAGCCGTGGTGGTGGTTGTTTTCACTAAGCCGTGGTGGTGGTTGCGAGTCCGGTGCCATTCGGCGGATAGTTCGGGCCGTTGCCGGCGGGGTCCAGCCCCGGGAGCTCCATCTCAACCTCAACGAGCCAACAAATTGTCAGTTTGACTCACTCCTATAACGAGCAATTGATTCTGCTTTCTCCAGTATTTCTTTCCACTGGAACACATCACAAACACCGCCAATAATACCATTTCTGAGCTTCGTTTTCTGCAGGGAGTCCTTTGACTAAAACGCTGGTAAAGCACCAATTTCATGCAGGAAAAGATCTGTGAAAAAGACGTTAAGCTTACCACTTCACGGGCCTCCTACACATCTAGAGTGTAGGAAACTCGCAGCAGAGCGGTGTAGGAAGCAGCAGAGCAACATCAGCTCTTGGCCAGTTAAATTTAAGGATTTGCCGAAAAGCTGAAGTAGAGACCTGATAACTGCTCGATCACACATACACCGAGGATTATGAACCTACCTGATTTAAAAATGGCGCAAGAGTCTCCTTTGGAAACTACATTTGTAGATAAGATTCCCTTAGTCGAAAGTACAACACCGCTGCCCATGGAGGACCAAGTTCATGGAAAGAGACCAGGAACGTTCAGAACACGAATCAACGCTCGGTGTGAAATGGCGAGTTCTTCCGTCGCACTTGTCCATATTACCGACACTTCTTGAGCAAGCGGTTATAAATGTCATGTTATCTGTTCAACAGAACATGTGTTTGAGACCGCACGCCTGTAGCGGTGATCGCCTTGGGAACACGATATAACTAGCAGTGACCGCCTTGGGAGTACAATATGAGTAGCGGTGCCCGCCTTGGGGGCAGATAAAACCAGCGGTGATCGCCTTGGGGACACGATAAAACCAGCGGTGATCGCCTTGGGGACACGATAAAACCAGCGCTGATCGCCTTGGGGACACGATAAAACCAGCGCTGATTGCCTTGGGGACACGATGAAACCAGCGCTGATCGCCTTGGGGACACGATAAAACCAGCGCTGATCGCCTTGGGGACACGATTAAACCAGCGCTGATCGTCTTGGGGACACGATAAAACCAGCGGTGATCGCCTTGGGGACACGATAAAACCAGCGGTGACCGTCTTGGGGACACGATAAAACCAGCGGTGATCGCCTTGGGAACACGATATAACTAGCAGTGGCCGCCTTGGGAGTACAATATGAGTAGCGGTGCCCGCCTTGGGGGCAGATAAAACCAGCGGTGATCGCCTTGGGGACACGATAAAACCAGCGGTGCCCGCCTTGGGGACACGATAAAACCAGCGCTGATCGCCTTGGGGACACGATAAAACCAGCGCTGATCGCCTTGGGGACACGATTAAACCAGCGCTGATCGTCTTGGGGACACGATAAAACCAGCGGTGATCGCCTTGGGAACACGATAAAACCAGCGGTGACCGTCTTGGGGACACGATAAAACCAGCGGTGATCGCCTTGGGAACACGATATAACTAGCAGTGACCGCCTTGGGAGCTAGGTTTTGCCTGCCAGCACTCCCTGGCAACAGGCTTGACCAGCCTCTCGCTCCTGGGCAGATTGCCAGGTGTGTGTTAAGGATATCTGAAAATATCTCTCAGGCATGCCGCGTAATCGCACCACAATTTTCAGCAGTCTACGAGCTATTCATTGCGGGTGCTTTGACACCAAAGACGTGTCTCTAGCATTTCTGATTTTCGAATAGCGACGATTTGAGAAGGGACGACTTAAGAGCACTGGGTGGCGATGCACGGCCGGTGCGGGCGGCGGGTGGCGACCGACGAATCGGCCGACGCAGCGGGGCGGGCCAACACCTTCTCATCAGCGGAGCCCTGCTTGTGAATGTATGCTCAACACACACAACACTACACATCAATGAGCTTAGAATAGAACAAGAAACATGCATGTGCGAGTTTAATGCTACTATCAATATGATAACGTAATTTTTGACAGGTAAATCTGGAGCAACGCAATTTTCAGTCCATTGACCTAGCATAATGGCGCCAACTATTGATCCATCAGCAAAAAGCTTATTACCAGTCTAGAAATTCCCTTACGAAAATCCGTTTGTTCGCGAAGCTCAATCTTCCTTCGTTTAGAAACGGTGGGTGGTCGCTTTGACCCTTCCCCTATACCAGCCCGTGTTATGAAAAGGGTGAATCATGGTAAAGGTCGGTGTCCCTTGAGGACGTGAAGTGCAACTAGTCAATTGTGATTTTAAACTGATCCTTTTTGGGGACAACCGTGGTTTATAGCTTCACATGGCGAGCACACGTTTCCTCGTCGGTTGACAAGAAAATATGCACATTGACCCGATCCTATACATTCAAAAATCATTAAGTATTCCCATAGAACAGACATACCGAGTAATTCAGCACCCCCATTTGTGCACATCAGATTCCTGGCATTTCCTGCTCTTCAAATTTTTCGAAGTGAGATTTGCTTCGCTTAAAAGACGGTTCTGTTTCGTCTTTACGACGGAATGCAACGCCTGAGTAAGTTATACGATCTGTTATACGAGCAGGTATGGAGATGACCGCTATATGCCGAGCTTAGGGCGAGATGCGTAGACTTGTTGCCGTGCGAGTACGCTAATTTTCATGCAATGTGGAATGCACGTAAAGGTGCGCAACCGTCTGCACTGTGAAATGCAGAGTGCGCTTCAAGAACGCTTTCCAGATTTAGGAAAATTAGGATTAATTCGCTCACATGCTGACCAATGCAGTTATCAATGCGGGAAAGGTATACGTTTGTGTTTCCCGATGTGGTAGTTGCGTAACACGCTTTGTACCCGCGTGTTTAAATGATTCATGCATATCAGGCCGAAGTTCGGTAGATTATGATTTTTATCTCACAGGTTGGCATGACAGTTTATTAGGTGGTATTTCGTTACCCGTTCGTTCAGCTCCGAATCAATTTATTTTAAATGACAAGGGCCACAGATGCATTAGTTAGCCCTCACCCTGATTCGACAGTTTTTATGACACGGACTGGTGAGGGGAGTGGTGCGACACCACTTAGCTTTTCCAAACTAATGAAGATAGGTGTCAGCGAAAAACAACAATCATTAACCGCATTATGCCAGGTCAAAGGTAAAATTTTCCAGAATCACTTTTCAGTTTCGCATTAACATACGCACGGGACCATACCTCATGGCGACACGAGACCTCAACAGACGTGTTCTTTGTTCGATCATGAGGACCTTGGTGTGTACTTGTATGCTTTCTGAGCACATATTTCTGGTATATGGTGCCGTTAAGGTAACAATGTCGGCCCGCCGCGCGCGTTCCGCGGCATCGTCGGCTGCCGCCCGCTGTCCGCGCAGGCCGTAGACTGCCGTGCAGTGTTCCCCAACAAAACATCGGTGCTCCGATACCGGAAAAGCTAGGAACACATTTTTTTTGTGTTACGCGTAATAGATAAGCTATCGAAAACTTGAGCGTGACTGTACAGCATTCTGAAGAGACATCCTAAAAGAACCTTAAAGAGGTCGCATCGACCCTTTCCCTATAAAGGTGAGGGGTAAGGTGTAAGTGCTTTCCAAGTGCAATGTGACTACATGCAGATATTATGCGTTACATTGGATCCCTATGCGTATCTTATGGGTTAGATGGGATCACCTGGCGCATATGGCACAATGTGTTACATTAGGTCACGATATGAATCTGATGGAAAATATATCATCGTTATCACCATCACAATCATCATCATTATCATTATCGTCATTGTTATCAGTTCGAAAAGAGGGCGGCGTAATGCTCCTTGTCAAGTCTACGTAGCTTACGCGCCCGTCCACCAGGACAAAAGCTAAGTATAACGTCGTGTTTTGCTGTCGAGAGTTAACAAACGGTGTGCTACCCCAGGTTGAAAGGGCACTTCAATTTTACACCCTCAAATTTCGTGTACGTTGGCATCGTTACTCCCTTCAACCGGAGCATAACAATAACGTATTTGTAGCAGCGAATGATCAATATTTAGCACGCGCCCGGGTGGTCGGTTGAATACCCTCCGCTCGGGTGGGGATGGGGGTTAATTTGACCCCTGCCTAAACTAAAATCTAAAAAAGAATCTAGATCTAAAAAAGAAGGGGGCTAGAGACATCAAATTCACGGGGTGGGTTAGTTGGTCTGTATGTGAACTGAACTAAACTGACTTGCATAAAAACCCGAGGTCAATGAATCATGACCTTTGGGTCGAATAACATAGAGCAACATCGAACTGACAATTGCTGTCCATAGGACCCCAGACGTCCTCATGCAGCCACATTGAACCTAGATACTTGGTCTACGCAAGCCGTCACTGGTGTTCATTTTACGTAAGTAAAGCTGTTTGAGCTTTAAAGGTTATGGTGGCCAAATACCTATGAGATTGTTGTTTTTCACTTCAATAAGCATTAAGAATTACACTAGACGATACGTTCCTCAAAAGAAAGGATTTCTATGGATCACTTAATGTCAGTGGCCTATTGCAGTCTTTAAAAAATTTATATAAACATGTCTGTAGCGGTTTGCTTATTAATAATTTTAAAGTATGCCTTATTATTTACCTCGTAAAAGAAGCTGTCCAGTAAAAAGCTGGCTGTTTTTTACCTAGGTCTGAACTTTTTTCTATTATTTTTTCTTCTATTTTTCTATTTATTTCTATCCCTAGATCAACGGGATTTGTTGTTATCCTAAATTCAATGATTTTATTCCCATAGAAGACATTTCGGAGATGTATGCTTTCATCTAACATCCCATCGTCGCATACTGATGACACGTTTTACTGAAAAAAATTGTCTTCACTGACACCCACGACCTGACTTTGAGCCACCTTAGGTCAGTGACCTCGCGAGATACATCTCATTGTTGTATATCAAAAGATCCACTATTTAGTTTCTTACAGCTATGCTAAGTTTTACGTGGATACACCCCGCCGTTCGAAATATATTTTGAAAAAACCTTAGGAGGGCAACTTGATCCCTTCCACCCGAGCGCGTTTTAAATGTGCATACACGAAATATGGATATGGAATATGGATCGTGGACTTTATGAAGGCCGATGATCCATGAAGAATACCGTGTGGTCTTTAAGTTACAGCGCAGAGTTCTGCTACGTGCGCAGGCATTTTGGCTTAGCATGCGAACATCTGTTGACAATGTTGAGGAGGCCTGCGAGATCCCCGTTCCTGGAGAATGTGACAAAAAAGCCCGCCCACGGAGTTAAAACCTACGCTTCCGTTGCATGTTTTACTTGCTCCAAGAGCAAATAGATCACGCAAAACATCAAACTCCTTGGTGGAGAAAAGCAGACGACATTCCGTTCCTTATAGTTTTACGTTGCTTCCATATGCAACTCATCGAGAAGATTGTTTACACCCATCAACAACAAAGCGATTAGAAACATAATTGAAATATTGGGTACATTAAGTAATAAGAATTAGATTTAAAAGGACGCACTGCTGCAGACCTGACATAAACACAATATCTCAAAATGCTCAGCGCAGTCCGTCCTGGTCTCGGACGTCACCTGACCTTTGGCGTGGCCGCTGCTACCACCCGCAGGCCATACCACGCAAGGGCAGGTGGCGAGCGACTGAAGCGACGCGAACCCACCCCGCCACGGGTGGGTGGATCGAAAAGCAGGCGCTCTAACCTAATGAGCTATCTGGACGGTCTGATTAATTTAATGGCACGATATCACAAAAGGAGCGCGCGGAATCAAGGCAGGCGTCGATAATATTTGGATCGCATCATCGCAAACGCTCTCTCTCGTTAAACGCCTTCAAAGCTGGTACATCGCGGGAGCATTACAATAGTTGCATCAAAGACCCAATGATCAAATAGTCCTGTTCAAGTATTTAGTGCAACACGTTAAATGCGGCGGAAAATGCTCCCGCAGTCGCGATAACTTAACAGCGCAGTCATCACGTTTTGACCGTCACGTGCGATCGAGACCCTGCATTCTTGACATTTTCCCCATGACCCAGGTAGTAAGGCTGGAGATCACAAGGCTTCGTGGCACCCTTGTTCTCAGAATCTTGTGCCGCCTGTCAAATACCATAGATCACTGACTAGAATCGGGCGACCCTGAGGCATTAGTGTGCTCACGTGATGCAGAGTAGAGCACCGTTCATATCATGTGAATGGTGCCACTTAAGTGGATACTAAGCGCCCTCCATGATACTATGGATACCAAATGATCGATCAACCGATCTTTCTTGGTTGGTAATATTGTCTACGGACTGAAGTCCTTATACCGTGTTCCCGTGTTCAATGAGTGGTCATGCTTGACCAAGATTTTATCAAAATGGGCATGATTTTCACGTGTAGGACTAGTCCGCCTGAGAACGTGTTGCTCTCCCATCTGAGTTTCGTCGCCCAAGTTGTGAGCCTGGGCTTCGCATGTCGCCGAAAACAACAGCGAAGAACATGTCGTGACCATCCCACCCGCGTTTAAACTGGCGAACATCACATCACAGACTCAGTCACGCTGTCAACAAAAAGAAAAGTTCTTACCACAGCTCAGTTCCCCCTACCGAACCGCGATCTTGGGCGGAGATCGAACCAAGATAGAAATCCACGATAACAATCCGCCATCTAACAAAGGAAAGAAGTCGGGGAAAATCTCGTCGTCTGCGCCCTGGGAACACGCTCCGCTCACGCAGCCTCCCCGCCCGCCGTGATCCCGGCGGAAAACAGGGCAGCGCCGGCGAGACGGACACGGAAAACGTCATCTGGTGCAGCACGGTGGCTGCCTGACGATTGCCGCTCTATAAATGAGGCCGAGCTCAGCTGACAGATATCACTCCCCGGTCGGCCAGCTTCGGGCCCAGACATGAAGGTGAGTGCTGTGCGCGGCGTCGGGACCGTGCGCCGAGCAGGGTGCAGGCGCCGCGCTGGTCTGCTGCTCGCCCCGTGCTGGTCGATAGCAAAACAGCCGAAAAGTTAAGTGGAGCGAGCGGACAGCGCGGCGCCTTCAGATGTGCATCACTGCCAACGATTGTCGGGAAATTGGGCCCAACTGGGCTGGTTAGCTCTGGAGAATGGCGGGCATTTCGTATGGTTCCTGGGGGCGGTGTTCTGTGCCCACCATCTGTTTACCAGGCGCTTGTCTCTTGCAGACCTTATCAATACCAGGCGCTGTGTGCATATCGGCCAACACGAGCAAACGAACCTGGGGAATACCACCTCTTACGAACGCCAGCTTCGGTGCCTCTTGTTGGACACCCCTGCTTCTTTCACATTGTGTTCTCCGGCGACTTTTCCGAGATGCCGGCACCATGTTCCGCCGCGATGAGGCCAGCTTTCATAGCTTTCTCAACGCTTAACTGTAACTAATCGCTTGCAGCCCAACAGTCAAAAGTCTTGTCCGGTGTGTGCTTGACACAGTATCTTCATTTCTGTAATCGGCCTACGTTTTGGCCCAATCTCTCACTCCTTGTCTGTTTGACATAATTCGCCTTCCTAACTTGGGCTGCTTGAAGCCCTTCCCCTCTTCCGCAGTCGTTGGCCCTTTGCGAAGTGGGTCCCTGTCCCTGAGACAGACGCTGCCCGTCCAAATGCTCCGTCTGTTCGCCCATTTGTCTCCCTGACACACTAATTGATGTATCAAACCTGAAATTTGACAGTTTGTACTTACCCCAGCTAGGTAGCATCCAGCCATACTCACTTCCCAGCCACCCATTTTGTTGGTATTCGAGTGATAATCGCGCATTAGTTGTATTCACTTGCCACTAAGCCCTCTTCATTCGCACTATGCTTATAGCGTAACATTATCACGTTGCAACCATGTTCATATACAACTGTACCCTCTTCACACACCTAGTAACGTCACGCTGGCCTCTTCTCATGTACCAAACTTCCAACGTGTTCGCTTTTCAATAGCGACCTCAAAGCCAATGTCACTAACCACTTAAAAACTTACCTGTGTTCGTATACTTTGAACCACCCTCAAGCCATGAGCACTCACCTCCTACAACCATCAGGCCGCGTTGTGTTATAACTTCCTTAGTTTCGAGGTTCTCTGACTACCACTTACCGCATCCGAAACGTGCTTATCTGCCTCTTGCACTCTCTAAAACAGTACCAGCCTCTGGTGACACTCGCCCTCCGTCGGCAGTGGTTGCTGATCGTCGTCCTAGTGGCGCTGGCCGCCGCTGACGACGACTGTGATGATGACGACGACGACTGCTCGTTCGGCACCGGTGGCGACTTCGACGGAGATTTCTCTTCATTCGGAGGCGACGGCGGTGGAGATTTCACCGGTTTCGGAGACGTAGGAGGAGGCGGCGGCGGCGGCGGCGGAGCTTTCGCTGCGTTCGGAGGCGCAGGCGGCGGCGGTGGCGACTTTGGAGGCACGGCACTCTCCGCCGGAGGGTTTACTGGCGGCGGAGGCGGAGCGTTCGCGCCCGGCGGTGGCGGCTTCACCGGCGTTTTAGGTGGCGCCGGCGGTGGATTCGGCGGCGATTTCGGCGTTGGACAGGCTGGTGGTGCAGCTGTGGGACTCGGCGGAGGAGGTGGAGCATTCGGAGGAGGGTTCGTCGTCGGCGGCGGCGGCGGCGGCGGTGGTGGCGGCGGCGGCGGTGGAGGATTTGTGGGCGCTGGTCCAAGAGTATTCAACGTGGGCAGAACCTTTTTCAGAAGAAGGGCATTCTTCAACACCCGTGTCCTTGGACCATCTCTCAGAAGAAGATTCTTCTCTCCCGGCCGGCGCCAATTTATATTCCTTGGTAATCAAGGCGGCGGTAACTTCTTCGGCGGCGGTGGAGGAGGCGGCGGATTATTCGGCGGAGGAGGCGGTGGATTTAGACTCTCTGGAGGTCGACGGGTAGGAGGATTCCGTGGCGCTCTTGGCCGTGGAGGATTATTCGGCGGTGGAAGAATGGGTGGATTCTTGGGTGGGCGCAGTAGCTATTATTACTCCCTCCTGAAAAGAATGGCCCTGGCCTACGGTAAATCCAAGGCCCATGCCTTCTTCAATTACTACGCTCGAGCTTTTAGTAATTACTACTCTCCTGGGTTCAGCTATGACTACTACCCGCGCTACAGCCATAGCTACCCCACTTTCAACTACGCCACCTACCCGTACGGCTACAGCAGCGGCGGAGGATATGGCAATGGCTACGCCCAGGGTTACAGACAGAACTATGGCCGGGGGTACGGAAATGGCTATGGTGTTGGCTACAGAACAGGAAACTACTACCCCACGAACAGCTACAGCTACTATCCGTCATATGGCAGGGGCTACGCCCGTAGCTACAGCAACTACTATCCAAGTAAAAGTTACAGTAATTACTACCCAACAAACAGCTACAACTATTACTCATACCCCAGTTACAACTATAACCCCAGGAACGGCTACGGCTACTCGTATCGACGCACCTACGGTCCTAGCTATTACGGCTCCGGGTACGGTAATGCGCGCGGTTATGGCTCCGGATACGGATACAGTTCTGGTTACGGGTCCCGCTCCGGCTACGGCTCCGGCTACGGCTCCGGCTACGGCTCTGGCTACGGCTCCGGTTACGGCACCGGCTATGGGAATAGCTACGGTTATGGATCCGGATACGGGTCCGGCTATGGCTCCGGCTACGGCTCCAGCTACGGATCTGGCTCCGGGTCCGGCTACGGGTCAGGCTACGGGTCCGGCTACGGGTCCGGCTACGGGTCTGGCTATGGCTCCGGCTACGGGTCCGGCTACGGGTCTGGCTATGGCTCCGGCTACAGTTCCGGCTACGGGTCTGGCTATGGCTCCGGCTACGGTTCCGGCTACGGGTCTGGCTACGGCTACGGTGGCAGCTCAGGCTACCGTGGTCGCGCCGTGTATGGACCCAGCACTCCCTACAGAGGAAGCTCTAGCTACAGCTACGGCAACAGCTACGATTAGCTGTGAGCGTGGACAATACTGGACCAAAGAAAACTCCTGGAACTGTGGTGTGCATGGACTTTGTCTGCCATCACATTCAATGCCTGCAGTATTAATTCGTCCTCCGTCAGTAGCAGCTCAAGCCGTCCACGCGCTCTGGTGATCAGCCGCTGCCGTGTAGACGTCTTCTGTTGTGCGTGACCAATGTCGTGTCCCCGCGTCTTCTGTGTGCTGGAAGTAGTCCGGCGTGTCACTGTCTTTCGTCACAGGTTACCATCGCGGGGGAGACACCGTCACGTGCTTGGCCTGCGATGACATGTGGCCTTTCGCCTTTGTCCTGTACTGAGTGAATGTTTGTAATATATTGTCAGCATTTTCGCGAATCTATTTCATATGCCTGGAGTCTGACTGGGTAGAAGGCACGCATGCGATGAGTTCAGCACATTCTGAGCGTTACGTATGACTGGGAGGATTCTTGAATCACAGCAGCACAGAACGGGAGGCGAACATATCAGTTGAAACAGATTGTGATAGAGTTTGAGTGTTTCGAGTGTGGCAGGGCCCGGGATGTAAGTACGTTGGTGGTGTCCAGTGATGTCAGGGCAGGTTTTTAGTAAAGCGTTTCTCCATAAGGCCAGAGGTGACAAAAAAGGACTGTTAGTGCTAGGCCAGGCCAGCTTTTCGTGCTAGCTATAGCTAATCGAATTTTTCGTTACTTGACCCAATCTGGTTCGTCAAGGGAAAGTCTAGTCAGGTCACCAAGTCACCTTTTTTAGAACTCTGTATGCAATACGGTTTAACCCTCACCCTGATAGGTTGATATAACTCTGGGGATTTTTAGGATGCCTCTACGGCATGCTGTGCAATTGCGCCCAAATTTTCAGCAGCCTACGGAGCACTCAACGTGCGTCTTTGGACACAACAAATGCGTTCTTAGTTTCTCTACTTTCGGAGCATATGCTACTGAAAATTTGATCTCGATTGCACAACATGCCAGAGAGATATTCTCTGAAAACCGTATGGCAGAGGGCGCAACTTTTTGCAATCCACCCCTACCAGAGTGCGGGTCAGTCCCATTGTTTTGTAGATTAAATCCGATCCCTTTAGCTGAAAGGTTTCCCGGGATCAAAGCCCACTTAAAGTAGTGCTCCCTGTGCGAGCCCTGACCCCTGCCATCTGGTCGCGCAACTCCAGGTCAACGGCAGAGTCCGTGGCGAAAGTTGAACGTGCGACAACGCGGAGCACGGTCCGTCCTGCCCTCTGACGTCATTTGACCTCTAGCATGACCGTTAGAGGTCAGCGGTTTGTTAGACCGGCCCTTCTTCCACCGTCCACTGTCCACAGGCCGTGCCCGTCAATAACAAAGGGAGAGCGCCTGAAACGACCGGACCCCCCCCCCCCCCCCCCACCGCGGCAGGGTGGACAGGAAGATAAATAGGCAGCCTATCTTCATGAGGTATTTGGACGGATTATGTACATGCAATTAATTGCTCTGTCCAAAATTGTCCGCAATAGTCCGTTCTCGCATTGCAGTCGTAATGAACACAAAATGTCTAAATGCAGTTCATGAACATCTTATATTTCGGACATTTATCAAGCGCCACCCACAGCAACCATTCAGCTTCAACAGCTGCTCACGCGTTTTAGTTAGTCTGGAGGACACCATGCAGCGGAATATATCAGCTGAAATATCTGGTTCAGAAAGCATGCAACATATCTTTCCTTGTGTTGCGGCATACCCGTTTGGTTTGTCCCAACATAGTTCAGCCACAAAATCTTCAACAGGTCTTTCAATAACCGGGTTTGGATCTTATCCAGCCACAGACAGCACATAAAGTACATATTCCAAATACGTATTCCGAATAACACGCATGTGTTGCCTTTGCATCGTCAAAAAGGCAAGTGACCAGGCACGTGAGAAATGGCAGGCACGTCCTCTGGGCAAAAAGAACAGTGTGCTCACGTAGGGTATTTTTTAATACAAAGCATCATCAGCACAACGAATCGGGCGTGCGCCAAAGGCAGGGGATGTCTTGGGAAAAAATGTTACGTGTAGCGCGTGCCGATGGGTGCCAATATTTATATTTGGGAAGGCTTGGTCGCCGAAAAAAATACATCATACCTAATGAGAAATGTATAATTATATCGTCTTGAATATTTGGGCCTACAAAAAGCTACGATCTCTAAGCCTCCAGTAATCATCAACAAAATGTGATAAAAACAAGTCACGCGCTAGGCATCCAAAACAGGTGACCAAACCGATTGCGGACCGCCCAGATTGCCGATACGGGAGACGGGCGAAATCAGCTTGCCTTGCTGTGCAACGCCGATAGTTTTCGAAAATAATGACGCATTCAGCAGAAGTATGACGCGGATAGATGCACGGTTTATAGCCTGGGGCTATGCATGTGTGCCATGATCCGACGCCCTGGAAAAGATCTGGTGTGAATGAGCCATTCAGGTTGAGGGAGGTTTGCGGAAGCATTGAAGCCAAAAATTTAGCCTGATCACGAGGACGCCGAAGGGAAACTTTTGCCTGAGTAGAAAACACTTTCTAAGCCTTTAACAATGAAATAAATCGTGTTATTGCATGCGATTTGACACATGACGTTTTAGCCTCCGAGCAGTTATGATTTTGCGACGTTGTGTTACTGTCCTCAAGCGTTATCATACACATCATATGGAGGGTCACCGGATGCTCTCGCAGGGTCATGGGGTCCTCTGACAGGGTCACCAGCTGCTCTCACAGGGGCGTCGGCTGACCCCACAGGTTCGCCGGCTGCTCTCGCAAGGTCACCGACTACCATCGCGAGATAGGGTCATATATAATTATATCTTGAGACTTTGGGCCATCCAACAGTTTTTGTTTCACATGTCCGTTTGGGGTTAGAGGGCAAAGAGTGCCTACCACCCTTCCCGCCAATGGTGCCACCGAGTAAGCCTCTGTCAAGTGAGGAAAGTCACAGAGCATCACAGTTCGCGGATTGCACATTTCGCATCCATTAACCACAGAAGTGAATATTACTTCAATGGCCTCGCAAAAACTTGTGATTTATCACAGGCTGCTGCAAGGCTTCCTAACTGTCAAATGCTATTTTTGCCAACGCCTGACAGGCGTTTCATCTGATTGGGGTTATTGTCCAGCAACAATGGGAAAGTTTCCTTCAGTAATCTGTTTTTCCTATCACAAGAAAATATGTGAAGCAAGGACAATTTTCCCTCCACTTTCGCTGCAATTCTCCCTCCACGTACTGTTTCCCATATGACACATAAGCTGAGACTGACGCACGGAATCAGCAACTTCCTTACAGAGGCACGACATGATTTTGCAGGACCCCGTTGATAAATCCGCCAAGGCATTCATAGAACTAGCGCCGACAAAATTATTTTTGTCTGCACTCAAGCAGCAACGTAGATCTGTTGCATTAGGCTTTTGCAAAGATCAACCTTTCAGATGGTTTCCTGTTTTCTGCTCTTTCCGTAAATGTGTTGAATGTACACATGCAAGGCCTATATATTAAGTACAACACGTGCACAAACTATGGTCAAGAAGTGCCCGTGGACGGATTTTGGGTTACAAGCACGAGCTATGGATGCAGCTTTACACTCGTGCTAGGCCTGGACAAGCCGAGACGTTCAAGGTTAAACCGTGTCTGATTTTAGCTGAAACTCACTCAGTCTACGGCCTCGCTGTACGAAACATCTACGTGCGGTATGACATCACAATAATGATGATGCTCGCACATCACAATGCTCCTCGGCCGGGAGAACCAAACAACAGCGCACAACTGTTCAGGCAAAATATGCAAGGTAGCCTCTCCTATGGTTACCAAATCTATATAGCCTCTTAATCCCGGCTGACTCATGACCATAAGCACAGCTTAAAGCGTTGAATGCTTTCGATGTAAGCAATGTTTGCTCTGTAACGCAACAAACCAGAATTGCTGACTTCGGGTGTAAAGCAATATCCTATGAGGAGGAATTTTTCCCTCTTTTCTTCACATTTTATGTTCAATTTTCACTCCTACCTGATGTTGCCTTACCACACATACTGAACCCGTATTTCCCTTTCAGAGGTTTTTCGATGTCTTCCAAGTCCGAGCTCACTTGAAACCACCAAGCATGAACAAGGCCCCACTGAACCTGGAAACATATGGCTCTATCCTGCCTCACGTATATCTGAATTATGCCTGTGAATGCACAAAAAAAGAACACTAGGTCCTTCAAGACCAAGAGCCCCAGCCGCTTGCAATCCAGCCGCTGGCATTCATCAATCGTGGTTTGTTTACAAAAAAACAACACAATCTGCAGCTGTGTGCCAAATAGAAGGCTTTCACGCATCACCAATTTTTAGGGGTCACACCACGTAAACATCTGCAAAGTCTGGTATAAAATTTTGCTCCAGACATTTCTTCTTCTCGACGAAACTTGACCATTAAATTGCACCAACTCCGAGATGTACCAGCAACAATTTCAAGACATCCCTTTTAACTAAAATTCAAAAGCTAACTGTTACCATGTGAGCACTCATTTTGACAAATTTTTAGTCCGATGACTTGATAAAAAAATTTTGGCCGAAGAACTCTAAGGCCTTATGTTTGTTTCATTACTTTTGTTTTTTTTCCTTATAGAGATGTGGTACAAATTCATTTTTCTTTCCCTTTTGATGATCTTTAAGGATGCCATCTATGGCCTAAAATGCTAACCAACATCCTGAAAAAGTTACAAACTGCAAACTTGCCGGTGTTTCATACATGCCTTGCATTAACCACCAGCCACCTAAACGTTTGATAGTGAACAATTCATGAGGAATGAAGGAGAGAATTTGAAGCGAGGAAGTTTTTTTGCCGCCACTCTTACCCTCCTAAGCCCTTAGTTACCCGTCTGTTGTTTTGTTTTGTTTTTGGGTGAAGGTGTGGCTCAGTAATGATGCATCTAAGCCATTCCAGTTTCACTTCCTAGCCACATTAAATTATCCTGCTGTACATAGTTTTGGAACAGACCTGGCGCAGCCAATACAGAAGTGTTTAGTAGCGAAATTCTGCCCTTCAAAGCTGGTTTCTCATATATAAGTGCAGAGCTCCTCTCACTTACTTCGCATTTTAATCTCACAGTTTGGTGGGTATGACTGACATTTATAATTTGTAGGTGGGCCAAATGACCCTTTCTGTCTGCAAACCAACGCGGAAGATACGGACTTTTTACGTAAGTTGTTATGTGCATTTACGAGGATCATGACGCATTTAAATGAGATAGTACGAATAGCCTTAGAAATGGGTGAGGTGGGTTTAGATGATGGCCAACATATGCGCTACTTTTGTGTAATGGGTTTTGTTAATTTGGTTACTTGCATGGTATGAGCAGTAGGAATTTTGCTAGAATCAGTGACTCAAAGTCAGGTAAGTCAGGTGTTTGTTTGATTTGATGATGAGTTCATGTGCATTAGTTCAAGACTTCTTTTGTTTGCACACTTTACGCTTGTTGAATATCATCACACGGTCCTCACCTCTAAAGCAAAGCTCCAAGAAATCTATCAAATATCATGCATTTACGCATTGACAAACTAGGAGCTCACCCAGATTTTTCTGTTACGATCTGCGCCATCCAGCTGTGGATTTCGGGGGGGGGGGGCAAAAAGTGATGGACCCAAAATTTTCAGGAAAACGTCTCGATGACCTTCTCACAGCGGTCGTTTCCACTTGTTCCGTGCCCTCCACAGCACGGTTTCGCGCCCGCATCTCGCTTGTCGTGGCGGCAAGTCCAGCCATCTAAAAGGTATCATCACCGCCTACCTGCCCCCTTTTTACCGGAAGGTTTCGCGCCTGAAATACACGTCGCGGTTTTCACCAAACAATATCGAGCGTCTTAACCCGATGTCACACTGCCCTATTTGCGTGTGTCACATAGAAGCGCAGTATGATTTCGGTGCAGGCCACCGACAGCTGCCTTAGGCCGATTTACAAACACGATGAGGTTAACACAACAGAAATACTCGGCTCCACTCGTCCTATATGATATTGAGCCATCGCAAGGGTGACCTATTTACATTCAACAGCAATATTAGCTCGACCACCAGTCAGACATGGTTGTAAGACGCTGAACCCGTAGCTCGATACAGTTATCAGGTACATGTCACTGACTTCGTTCAATTTGCACCCGAAATGTCAGGACCTTCAGTGACAATGGATGAGTGGACAGGGCTGTCTTCTGCCGGGAACAAAACTGGTTCAGTGGAAGAGTTTTGGATGAATCTTTGACCCTGAAAGGGAATGGAACATGATATGATTCAAGAGTGTGTTTTATGTGAAAAATCCTGTGAAAGGGAAGCGTAAATTACAGCATCAAATCCTTGGTGTTTTATAGTTTTTGGTGCTCATCACGCTATTACGAAGTTACTATTTTTTAATGTAATTTGTTTCAGTGTAATGACCTGAACTATGAAGAATAAACGCATTTTTTTGTCATGCCTATGATATAACGTTCATGCCAACTTAAAATGCATGCCTTCATTTACCGGAACATCTCTCACTGACACATAAGTTCCAGCTTTTTAAATTTAATTTTCACTCCTCTATTGACTTTCTGTGGTGAAGTTTTGCACTCGCACCCTAGCTCAAATGTGATTGTAACCAACAGCTGTGACATCGTCTCATCAGTACCTCTGAACACGTTGAGGCCCCATAACCCAGCATTAGAACTTTGATTCGTGATTTTTCCTCAAATATCTACACATCGCGCTTTGGACTTACCAAAGCCTGTAGATGCACCGGAGCGTTTGGGGTGACGCGGAAGTACAGATGACATCATTAACTTTATTTCAGGCCTCATCTCTGGTGTCAACACG
Source organism: Pollicipes pollicipes (assembly GCF_011947565.3). Taxonomy (NCBI): domain Eukaryota; kingdom Metazoa; phylum Arthropoda; class Thecostraca; order Pollicipedomorpha; family Pollicipedidae; genus Pollicipes; species Pollicipes pollicipes. The sequence goes on from NW_023597055.1 coordinate 5,109,454, forward strand.
ACGCCTCGGTCGGTAATTTCTCGGGCCACCGTCATGTGGTAGTTGGTCCTGGGGAAGACCCGAGGTTGTTCGATCTAAAGCTATGTATGCATCACATCCTTGAAAGCATTCGGTGGCCCCAAGCTTCGAACCAATGGTCTCTTCGATGCCCTCGCTGAGATGCGTGTTAACAGGGAACGGAGCCAGCTGGCCATCAGCTGTCGTATCTACCGTGGTAACCATGGCGACATCGCTGCTCCGGAAGGCAAGCCACCATTTCAGCGTCATTCAGGCGCTCAAGAACGACGGCGCCGCTGACATGCTAAAATGACCAAGGAAGCTTCATGGTCGCTGTGAATTAAGTGCATTGTGATACACAACTGAAAAACGCAGTGCGCGGACAGCTCACGCCATGTAAAACAAAGATCTTGCGGTTAAAACACACGACGAGTCGTCCAAATCCAGAAAGAAACAAGGATCAAAAATACCTGACAGGTGCGCAATACAAGCGACAGAGTCGAAACCACTGTAAACTTCTACAAGTGTACGGTCCACCAAAAATATTCCCGAGTTCTGCGAGCCATTGAAGCCAACTGCCAGCTGCTCAGGTTTAGCACGTGATCTGCGGATCCAGTATCTGTTCAGGGTCGCCAGGTTCAGCACGTGATCTACGGATCCAGTATCTGTTCAGGGTCGCCAGGTTCAGCACGTGATCTACGGATCCAGTATCTGTTCAGGGTCACCAGGTTCAGCATGTGATCTACAGATCCAGTATCTGTTCAGGGTCGCCAGGTTCAGCACGTGATCTACGGATCCAGTGTCTGTTCAGGGTCACCAGACTCCCGAGCAGAAAAGCATCATTGCACGCGAAAAACTCCAACAGCAAGCCGGCACGTGCTCTGCACCAGTATCACGTCCTCCAGCGCGCTGAAGTGCTGGCCGCAGCTGTCGGCGGTCAGCGGCGAGCACGTGTCCGGCAGCGGGCCACTACGACACGCTCGGCTGCTGGTGCTGCTGGTGCTGCTGGGCAGGAGACGGACAGCTCGCGCAAGACTTCCTTTCAATGTACGGCTTCGAACCCCGGCTTCACTGTAATGCTGCTATTGCAAGTTGCAGAGCGATCTTCATGGGCTGATGTCACGCTGTTTCTGTGTCCGTTCCCCATCCCCATTTCCCCAAATATACCCCAAGTACGCATATGCTCATAGTGTCTTCCGCTCAAGGTGGTTAATTAGAGCGCTTTACTACGCTGCAAAGCCCGATCAGAGTAGATATTCTAAGATCAAAGTCCCATATATGGCTGATCACTCCATTAAGGATTTTCTATATGAATGCAATCATTCTTACGTCCAACAAGTGTCTCCAAATTTGTTTCTGACCGGCCGGCAAACACAACAACATGCATCGATTTTCGTCCCAGCAAATTTTTGGTCCCAATCAACATAACGAAACATCTTGTACGCGTGGGTGGGCCCGTTCGGTCCCACCAAGCTTTTATGAACGGGGCCCGAGAGAGGGACTAGGACCAGGGCCGCAGCACAGCACTGCGATGCGGCACAGCCTACCCGCCAGTGGCCAAGGAATTGACGCTCGGTGCAAAAAAACAAAACTGGCGGACTGAACACGCGTGGGATATGGTCGATCCAGAGACGGCAAAGGCGTGAAAAGTAGGGACAGCCGTCTCCATTTCCGAGCAGACTGAGAGAATATTTGCTAAGCATCGCATGAAAAGAAACGAGGTGAAATCCACGTTAGCAGCTCCTCGCCCCAGCGGACCCGTCGTCTCCACTCAGCCCGGCCTTACCAACGCCACTGTAGTGGTTTCACACCTCATGCACAATAGTGTTGCGCTTTCAAAGATGTCTCACCCAGCACGCCAATATTCTTCGCGTTCTACAAGTATGCCACTTTCAAAATGCACAATCCACTCGCAGGAATGTAGTTTGGAGGGCGGAAAACCCCATCCTTCAACGTGGATGCCAAATCCTAGGTACAGCCCATTTTGGAGTACTTTAGTGGTTGATTAAGCCTTTTTTCTGCTCAGCTTCCTCCATTTATTTTTGCGAAACTACACCCCCATGCAGTCGAGTGCAAACTAGAGGCATCTCACGAACCTCTAGTTTCGCTCGTTTTATGTTTCTGTCGTTCACATCGTTGTACACAGTTTCTCCCCCTTCCGTCAGAAAAAAAACAGCACCCACTAAGTATGTGCCGCGTGTCGATTGCCTGTCTTGACCTAGCTGCAGCATCCGTGAAAGTTCTCCGCACTAAGCGTCCAACGCCTTGTACGGCCTGTCGCTTTAGGGAATAAATATTACGTTGTCGAAGCTGAGAAACTTTTCATTTACACTCTACTGTACAAGTTTCTGTGATCTTTTTACAATGCCAACAGTCTGGGCCCCTAAAACCTTTTATAGCGACAATTGTTTCAAATTTTAAGGACTTGTTTGCTTTGCATCCTGCCTCATAGCACGGCAGTTATGAACGCTGAATGCAAGGATGAAGTCACGCAAAATGAAATGGAGGGGAGGGGTGAACAGTGAAAAATGGTCAAACCTACCCACAAAGTACAGCAACAAATGGTTCTTTTCCCCGATTTTGCCCACTTTTTCTTTAGGCTGAGGAGGATGGAGTTGAGGGGGGGGGGGGGGCTTGGGCCTGAGTTATGGCTATGAGAGGCTCTGGATAAAAAGTACACCCCTGATCATGCGACCATTCATAATCGATGCAGCCGAAAGCCCAGATCATCATTATGACCACCAGGAAAGCGACGCCATCTCATATTTGTAAAATACTGGATTGATGAACCGGAACACTGCTGATACGTACCACAATTGCATGCAAAAAGGTCAATTGAGCCCGACTGAGTACTCTCTGGCTCAACTATAGGGCTTCATTGATCTGAATTTTGGTCATCTACGTGAGTTACAACGCCCTTAGTTTGGGAAAATGGAGCCTACACGTTTCTATTTCATCTGTCTATTCGCGCTTGGCTTGGCTTCTGCAAACACCTTTGTCTGCCACCACTCACCAGTGATTTATGACACCGACTTTTGTTTATAAAGTCAGCCAGCCTACGTTGATAGTCTTTTATAGCCTTTGTACTATATATTCTATAGCGTGGTGGTATCTAAACATAGATATGTACATGTATATATATATATATATATATATGCACATAAATATATGTGTATATATATACATACATACATATATATATATATATATATATATATATATATATATATATATATATATATATATATATATATATATATATATATATATATATATATATATATGTGTGTGTGTGTGTGTGTGTGTGTGTGTGTGTGTGTGTGTGTGTGCTTCTGTATGTGTGTATTAGTAATTCGAGGAGAAACAGTCAGCAATTAATTTCACTCCCTGAAAAACGTATTCCTCCATCCACCATTGATGCGAACACGGCTTACGTGCATAGTTTATTACCCTATATCGCTGCTGAAATCAGTTCTATGTAACGAGTCATTCAGATCTGACTCATGCCACGTTGAGCACGTCAGCCACCTCTGAATCATTATTTCGGCGTCCTCAGACCTGAATCTGGCCAGGTGCATCACAGGACCCAGCCTGTTATTTACCGTTGGTGGTAGCAGTGGAGGTGTAGCGACAGGTCTGGTTGTATTCATAGTTGGTAACGCCGCAATCAAATATCGGAGGAACTCGGAAATGCTCCAAGGTCGCGGAGGGCACGTGCCAGCAATGGAATTTTAAGCTTGGAGGTAAATAGTAGCTAATCTGGTAGCTCTTGTCGGGCAATCTGCTACCATATCCCTTGTGGTTGACAAATGCGTGTGATCAACACTATCAGCCTTGACAACCAAGGCCGACGTAAAAGTGCGAGTTGCTGGCACTTTGCGTGAGACTCCAGGGGTTTCCGGCCGGGCAATTTGCGCTGATGGTGCTATTGGCTGTTGCCCATGAAACTGCTGTGATCACTTCACGCACTGACGCCGAGCTGAAGTCAGGCCAAGAGTTGAGAGGGGAACGAAGAGGGTAGAGGCAGAGAAGGCGGGGCCTAATTTTTGTCACGTAAGAAGGAGGTAGGTGTGGCCGATTTTCTAGAAAACAGTAACGTAAGCCTCACGAAGATTGCTGTATTGTATTTTAAGTTGTGTCACACCATGGGTGTAAATAACTTGTATAGGTGGAAGACAGCACTGACTACCTAGCTTGATAGTGTGGTTGTAACAATTATGTCCACGAAGCTTCTAATATTACCAGCTTTTCTATTGTCATTTATTTCTTGGGATTTTCTGGATGGCATGATCACCTACACTGGCACTTTTAACTTTACTGGCACCATTCACCCGCACTGCTGTCTGGCTCACATCTACCTGCTATGGGTACCAATGTCTAGCATCAGATTCATAGTGAAAGAATAATGCTCAAAAGCTTGTAAACTTATCATACATATATTATGATTAAATATGCTTATGGTAATGCTAACAAAATGAACTTATCTGTGGCCTTTGCATGAAAGACAGCACAACCTCAAAATTGTAGAACTTGTCCGCAAAACATGTGCAGTGGAATCACCTATGCTTTAAACATGTGTGCATAAAATGTAACTGGCCAGATTTGGGAGCATCACAGGAATTACAAGTCTCTGCTCTCTGGTATGGTCATGTTAAGACATGGTTAGCCTGCAGCCTGGTTTATAATATGAAGATGGTGATCAAACACAGTGACAGTAATGACCCATCCAGTGGTCTGTGTCCATGGCCACCTCCAGAATGATAGGTGGAATTGTGCCTGGTTGGTTTTAAGCAGGATCAGTTTTAATGTTGTGATGCTATTACCTGAACTGTTTTAACATTGAGGTTGGTGCCCTTGGCAACATTGGGATATTGCTGTTACAGAATGTTTGGATGTGCACCATAGCAGCAAATATTAGATGATGCTAATTGGATGAGTAACATGATGACCTATTGAGAGTAAAATGAGATTAATCTTGTGATCTTAAGGGAATGAATATGCCCCAAAAATGTATGTATATATATATATATATATATATATATATATATATATATATATATATATATATATATATATATATAATCTTTGTGGTTTTCTCAATATACACATCAAAGCAAACACTTGATCTAAATTGTGTTCCAAAATAATAGTATGGTGATCAAATGTAGGAACAGTGGTTACCCATTTAGGAGCATGAATGCATCATCTTACCTTCACAGTAATAAGCAAAAGTATGCCTAGTTGGTCCTCAACAGGGTCAATTTTGATGTCACAGTGACATTGTGGAGAAGGTTTGGTCAAACTGTGGCAGCTGTCATGGGTGGTTGACCTCCATCTTGATGGTGACTTCTGTCTGCTTCTGCTCTGCAGCCATGGAGCCTGAAACAGTGTACAACCCAACCACCATCACCAGCCATGGCAACCGCAGCCACTACCTGGACAACATCAGCTATGCGTCGCTCAACCCCAAGCGGGTGTGCCAATGTCGCCATTGGTCAGTTGGAGCTTATGTGCATCAGTTCATCATGTTTGGCATAGTCTGTTATCTCATTTAGGTTTTGGCAACCTGTTTGCCAATGTGTTGGATGCCTTTAACATGCATGAAATGATTGGATATATCAAAAAGTCCCATTTAAGTGAAAAATGTAAGAAATTGTGACAATCTCTCTTAATTCACCTGATCTCTTCCTTTTTGTTGGGAGTGCCTTCCTATGTCCTGTCATAATTATAGAACTATCTTACTTAGTAGGAAGCTATAAGAGGACAGAGGCACATGATTCTCTTATGTGATGGATAACATATAAGTCCATGCTATTTTGGTCAATTAAAAAGCACAGAATGAGGAACAATTCAAGTTTTATGACATGTCAGGGTGGGGAGGATGTCTGAACACCATAAACGAATATGCTTAAATTTGTTGCTAGCCTCCTGACATGTGTATTGGTGGGCATGCATTTCCCTCTGCCCTCCACGTGACCTCCACTGACCTGCGCCGGTGTCCCCTGACCTCTGCTCTGACCTCTCCTCTGACCGTCTGGTCTGCTCCTGACTGTCCGGTCCTGCTCTGGCTGTTGGCTCTGACCATCTGGTCCGCTCTGACTGTTCGCTCTGACTGTCCACTCTGACCATCCACTCTAACCACCTGCTGCGACCGCCTGCTCTGGCCATTCAGCTCTGAGCGTCTGCTCTGACCTTCTGCCCTGACCGGCCACCCTGACCGTCCCCTCTGACCATCTGCCCTGACTGTCTGCCCTGACCGTCTGCTCTGACCATCTGCTCTGACCATCTGCCCTGACCGTCTGCTCTGACCGTCCCCCCGACCGTCCGTTCTGACCGCCCGCTCTGACCGTCCGCTCTGACCATCCACTCTGACCATCCGCTCTGACCATCCGCTCGGACCGTCCGCCCTGACCGTCCGCCCTGACCGTCCGCTCGGACCGCCGCCTGACCGTCCGCTCGGACCGTCCGCGCTGACCGCCCGCTCTGACCATCCACTCTGACCGTCCGCCCTGACCGCCCGCCGGACCGTCCGCCCTGACCGTCCGCTCTGACCGTCTCTCTGACCGCCGCTCTGACCGTCTTCTCTGACCGCCCGCCCTGACCGTCCGCTCTGACCATCCGCTCTGACCGTCTGCCCTGACCGTCCGCTCGGACCGTCCGCCCTGACCGTCCGCCCTGACCTCCCGCTCTGACCGTCCGCTCTGACCGTCTTCTCGACCGTCTTCTCTGACCGACAGTGGTGGTGGGCGTCATGTGTGTCATGATCGGGCTGGCGCTGGTGCTGTACGGCAGCCTCTTCTACGTCAGCTTCGCGACGGCGCCCGAGGCCGAGACCAGCGCCCAGCGCGAGCGGCGCCTCTCCGAGCTGCACATGTACCAGGTGTTCGTGTGGGTGGGCGCGCCGCTGCTGGCCGCCGGCGTCCTCCTCTGGATCGCCTACCTGTACCCGCACCGGCCGCTGCAAGTACTGCCCGCTCTGTCCGGGCGCGCGCAAACGGCGCCGCCTCCGCAAGAACTTCCAGACTCAGGTGCGGCCGCCTGTGCGGTGACGAGGGGGACATGGGAGGGGGAGGGACGTGACAGGGGCTGAGGTTGGGTTGTGGTTTGAAGCTGGAGGGTGGCGGTTATAACCTGACCTCGATTAGGTCGCTCGTGGGTGACCCCAGATGCGCTATTCTCGGCTGAATGTAGCCTATGGCATTTGCTGTTGAGCTCGGAACGTGAATTATAACTTGCACTTGATATTTGATGTAGGTGTTTTGTAGTGTCAGAACCTTTATCCCCATGCTTGCCACTCTGCTTTCCGCATGGTCCGTGCCTGCTGCTCAGCATGCCCTCTTTAGCCATGGCGTGGGGGGGGGGGGGGGGCACCAGGTGATGTTGTTACGGAGGTTTGATTGCGTCATGTCGTCGCTGACGACCAATTCTAGACGTGACGTCCAGACGTGACGTGACGGACGTGACGTGACGGACGTGGCGACGCTGACGCGTCCTTGCGTTCCCGTCTGCGCGCATCCCCCTGCAGCTGGATGACGTCATGAGAAGCGCTGGTGCCCAGGGCCGTCTGACCGGGTTCAGATGTGCCCCCCCCCCCCCCCGTGTCCTCCTGACCTCTGACTGTGCCACGGCCGTGAGCCGTCCCCGCGCCCCCGCCGCGTGCTGACGCCGGGCTCGGCTGCGACGTCGCCAGTGTCTGGAGGCGGGCAACTTGTCGTCCAGCTACGCCAGCCAGCCGGCCTCGGCGCTGCCGCAGCGGGAGGACGATCAGCTGATGAACCACAGTCTGGACGAGCCCACCGGGTGAGCCGCCCGCCGTGGGAGGAGGGAGGGGGTGCCCGCCGCCCAGGAGGGCGCGGGAGCTGGAAAGAGGCGTGATCTCTTTCGCATGTTTTAGTGGGTCGGGCAGGTGAGGAGGGCGACACTCGCCCGTTGTAGTGTCGTTACCTCTGAGTGCTGCGCCAGCTACTGACGTCTGGCGGAGTTTGGTGTGCAGATTTTGTGTAGTACGTAACTACTCGATAACCCTCTTAGACGCCGCCTTATCTGCCGTTTTGTTTGGCCGATTTTGTGCGTGCTCAGCGCGGAGTCTCGACGCATGGGGTGGCTGGCTGCGTGGCCGGCCCCAGCATCACGCGGTGCTTTTTGCCCCTGGTCGGGTCACAGTTTCGTCCCGTGGGGTGTGGCAGGGCAGGGGGGAGGGGCGTCATGCTGGTCCCAGCGGCCCCTCAGAGGTCGTGTGTGTCGGGTGGGTCGGCCGGTCGGAGCCACTCCCCGGCCAGGGCCGCCGGGACCGCCAGGACCGCCGGCGGCACTGTCTGACGCACGCCAGCCGGACGGGGAGTTACGTGTGGGAGAAGGAATAGGGGGGGGGGGGAGGTGGAGATCTCGCGGGGTGATGAATGAAGGCTAGAGGACAGCTCTTCTCCAGTGGCGCGCCATGATAGAGTGGCACGGCCTGGAGCCGCTTTGCTCTCGCGATAGCGTCCCAGCTGGGAGTGGAGGGAGCGGGGCGGGGGGGGGGGGGTACAGCGGGTAACACCGGCACGTGTCGCCCCCGGGTTCGTAGGCCGTGCGTGGTACCGGGCTGCCCAGATGGAAGTGCCCCGGGGATGCCAACAAAACACTAGCGCTCGATTCCGATGATTGATGCTATAACCAAGCCTGCCCCAGTTGCTCTCGGGTCGTCCGACTCACAGTTGCTCTCGGGTCGTCCGACCTCACCAACCGGCTGTCGGGGGTCAGACCCGTGGCAGGCCCGTCTGACGCATGTGTTGAGAGTGCGCTCGGCCCGTCTAACGACGCATGCGGCGTGCGTTGGCGTGACCTTGACCCTGACCCGGACCCGGCCGCCAGTCTGGAGGACACGGACGCCATGTTGTCCAGCAGCACGCGTCCGATCCTTCGGCCCATGCAGACATCCATCTAGTGGGAGGTAGGTCAACTGGAGCTTTCGGCACCGGCCGCTTCGACTAAAGGGTAAGGTGATGGATATGTGTCATGTACGTGTGGTGTGTATTCTGCTAGATTTTCGGTCGCCAATTTGCCTGCGATCGAGATCGGTGACAAGATCCACACGCATCCTTTACTTCTGTCTAGATCAGATAGGTTGGTGTTGTCAGGAACAGCCGGTATGCTGGCACCATTGATTTTGTTCCGAAGCAGAATCTCAAGTTTCCTTCCGCTAGTTCGCCACGGTGCTCTGGTGGGGTTTGTCCACGACCTTTCGCTCTGCAGGTGAATGAAAGTGTCCAAATGCTGTGCTAACCTGTTGATGTCAAGAGTTGGCGGCTGAGGCGTGACTGACGAGGACGTCGCTGTCCGGCCGCTCCAGCGTATCGTATCGTGCCCGATCTAACCCCACCCCGGCTATCCCCGCCCCGCCTGCCCCTACACCACTCTGCCCCCGCCTGACCCTACCCCTCCTCGTCTGAACCCCACCCCCGCCCTGGGTGACCCCGCCCCACCGGACCCTACCTTGCCCCCGGCCGACCCCGCCCCGCCTTCCCCCACACCACCCCGCCCCGCCTGGCCCCACCCCGCCCCGTCTAACCCCCACCCCGGCTAACTCCTGCCCCGCCCTGCCCCTACACCACTCTGCCCCGCCTGACCCTACCCCTCCTCGTCTGACCCCACCCCGCCCTGGGTGACCCCGCCCCCACCGGACCCTACCCTGCCCCGGCTGGCCCCCGCCCCACCTTCCCCCACACCACCCGCCCCGCCTGGCCCCACCCCCGCCCCCGTCTAACCCCACACCGCGCCGGCAGCCGGCCGCCGCGCCTGCTGCTGGACTCGGCGCCGCTGGCCAGCCAGGAGGGACCTGTCGGCCCGCTCGGTCGAGACGCTCTTCCTGCCGGCGTCGCTGTGGCCGAGCTCAGTCTCGCTGCGCCGCCTTCCCAGCGACCTGAGCCTCTCGTCGGCCAGCCCCGTCGCCGGAGCGGCGGCCGCCGCGGCGCGCCGCCTCCGGCACCAGCCTGCGGCCCTGCGCCGGCAGCGTGCGCAGCTATGCCAGTGCGCCCTGCGCGCGGCCTCGACCAGTGAGCGCGCCTCGCCGCGCCCCACTCCGTCCAGCACTCCGTCCCCGTGCCGCGCGGGCGGCGCTCGACCGCGGCCTCGTTCTCACGCCAGCGTGAGTTAGAGTGAGTGTGGTGAGTGTAAGAGCGAACTTGTGTGTCGTGCGTTTAAGGATGAGTGCTGGGTCGTGGCGCTTGACGCACGTTGCGCTCTCATGGTCGACGGCCCTGGGAAGCGCCATTTGACAGCTCTGATTGGTCGGAATTTCAGCACGGATGAAGTGGTTGGTCAACAGCGGTTGGTTGTCCGACGATGATTGGTCAGTAGCGGTGGTTGGCCTTGCGATGATTGGTCAGTAGCGGTGGTTGCCAGGCAGTGATTGGTCAGTAGCGGTTGGCTGCCTGGCGGTTGATTGGTCAGTAGCGGTTGGTTGCCGGCGGTGGTTGGCCAGGAGCGGTTGGCTTGCCCGGTGGTAATTGGTCAGTGGCGGTGGGTCGCCGGTGGTGTTTATCGTTGTGGGGTAATCTTGGAGCTGTTTCTCTCGACGCTCACTTTGTACCGCGTCGTGCGACGCACTGAGCACCTCTCAGTACGGGCAGCTGGGTTTTTCGCCCGCGATGACACCTGGCGGTCAATAATCTGCGGATCTGCATCATAGTCTAGTCTTTTTGGACAAGCTGTTTACACATGTTAGTGCGGGCACGCATCCGACTTCCTGGATTGTGGAGTGCCTTCCTCTACCGTACGATTACGCTGTTTCGCCTGTCGTGCGTCATTAATGATGCTGTTTTTGTGGTGTTGGGCACAGTTTTATCGTCGGCGATTGTACAACTGGTAACGTAGTGCTTTAGGTCTTGGCAGCTCTCGGTCAGTTTTGATCGATTAACTTGAGCTCTTGCTTTACGAATCAGCTTGAGTTGCGTCGTTTTTATGAGGTCTGATTTCTGTGGCACACATGGGCTCATATATGAGAATTGTGACGTCATTTGACGTTCGTTTGTTCCTGCACCACCGTCTGATCAGAGCGCTGAGGAGACGACGCCTGGCCGTCATATGACGTGAGTTATTTGTTGTGTGGCGTTCGGGCTGTGTGCTTTGACGAAAGAAATGTGAATAAAATGCTGGAATCAGTACGCACATCTGACAGCTGTCCGCTGGACATACGGCTGGAGAGCCCTGACCTGTGAGTCCGCTTCCTTCGTCGCCCCCTCCGAGGTGCCGACGCGCGCTGCGTCAAGCAGGTCCTCCAGGGCCCCGTTCCTCATTGGCAAAGTGCCTGCTTGCATTGCTACCTGTGACGTCGCAAGTACGTTCGTCATGCATGAGCGACTATCCTCCAGGCCGTGGGAGCTGTTGTGACGCATGTACCTCCGATAGCGTACGTTGCAACTTGCTGACAGCTGTTGGTAATGGGCAACGCGGTCCAGGTAGGCCATGCCGATCATCAGCCCTGAGCGCGGCAGCGTTCCCAGATGCTCCGCACACGGTTAACACCACTGGCAGAGAGGCAGGCACCAGACCTGAACACATCAACGTCGCCCCGAAATTCTGTGCGCGGTTGGCTCCGCTGGGAGAGAGGAAGGCGCCATTTCCGGGGAATTGGTGACGCCTGCGTGCCCAGCGGGTCTTCGCTGAGCGCACTCCTAGACCGTAGAATCGAGCTGCGTGGTCAGAGGGCCGCTTCAGCGTCTGGTCTGCTTCAGGTCTGCCGCTTCAGCGTCTGCCAGTCTCATGATTCTGTCCATACAGCACACGCCCTGCAGTGGGCCAGCGCTCTCGGTGATTACTGCAGCCTTCCGCAGCTCCAAATCGAACAAATCTTGGAATGCATGCTATGTATTCGGCGATAGTCCATCACGAAACACAGCCTATGCACATCAAGTTTCACATGAACGCACGACAGCAGCACAGTTGAATCATGCTTCAACGCTGATTGCCCTGAAGGGAATTAACAAATATAGGCAGATGTCCATAACAACGGGCCATCTCAGACGACGGATGAATAATCAACAAAAAACATCGCCGCGCCAGAACAGGTGCACTCGTGGAGCTGTCGCTGCCCAACACATTCGGGCGGGTGGCTGATAACCACGGCGGCTGATGGGTGAGCCATCTGGCGCTCACTTGCTGTTCGGCCAAGTATCTGGACGGACTCGGCTTCTGCCGTTAAGTCTCAGTTTTTGGATCGTTAGAGTCGCTCGCGCCGTTGGAGTTCTTGGCAACCGTGGTCGGAGAGCCCTGGGCTTCCCGCTGCTTCTTGCCCTCTTCCGTAGCTGGAGGTGGCTCTTTCTGGTCCTGGTCGTCATCAGGGACACCATTTCTTTTCTCTTGGCTCTTGTCTTGGTCTTGAACTCCTGGCGGTTTTTCTTTGTCTTTATTTTCAACAGACACTCCTGTTGACTTGTTCTGGTCCTTGTCTTCATCAGGAACTTTTGGTGTTCCTTGGTTTTCGCCCTTAATGGGAGCTTCTGGCTGCTTGTCCTGGTTCTTTTTATCGGAAGCGTCAGATGGCTCTATGTTTACCCCAGGCACTTCAGGAGCTCCAGGAAGCCTCTTCTGGTCCTCAGTGTCATTGGGAACACCTGACGATTTCCTCTGGTCTTTTTCGTCATCGGGAACTCCAGGTTTCGTTTGGTCTTCGGCCCCATCGGAAAAGTTCAGGTTTCGTTTGGTCCTTAGTCCCATTAGAAAGCTTCAGGTTTCGTTTGGTCCTTTGTCCCATCGGAAGCACCCGCGGGTTTCTTCGGATATGTGCCGTCATCAGAAACCAGGGGCTTCGTTTGGTCCGTGCCCTCATCCTGGCACTCCTGAAGGTTTCTTCCCATCCTTGTCCTCACCAGGCTTCTTCCGGTCCTCATCCTCGTCACCAGTTCCGGCCGGCAGCTTATCCCGGTTGTGATCTTCGTCAGCCAGTCCCCCCACCGCCCTCCGGTCCTCACCGCCGTCCGGGCCCGTCGGCGCGCTCGCCTCCTCCTCGCCCTCCGGCACCGGCTGCTCGTCTGGCACGTCCACCGACAGGCCGCCCTGCCCCGACCCCGGCCGGCTCGCCAGCGGCCGTCTCGCCGCCGTCCTGGCGCGTGGGCGTGCTGAAGTTCTCACCGCCAGGCCAGTCCTCCGCGCGGCAGCTCCCGACGGCAGGCGGCGCAGAGCGGCGGGGCGCCCGGCTCGTCCGCGGCGCCGGCGCTGGTCGCCAGGCCCGGCGCGCTGCTGCTGCTGCTGTCCAGCTCGCTCTCGGCCGGCGTCGGCGTTGTGACAGTGTCCCACTCGCGCTTGTACAGGTGCAGGTAGACGAGCGAGTAGACCGCGTAGCCGAGCACGTGGTAGAGCATGCTGGTCTCGAGCGACCAGGCGAGGTGACCGGTGGAGGGGAACTGAGCCACGCTCCACAAGTTCCAGACGTCGAACGACCAGTGCAGGAGCGCGAGTCTCTCCATCGCTGAACAGGCCGGCAGCCGCATGGCGAACACGTTCAGCAGCAGGAAGAGCAGCTTGAGCAGCAGGCAGGTGGCCAGCGTGGCCGCCCGCACGTCCCGCGCGATGTCCGCTAGCGGCGTCGGCAGCAGGCTCGCGAACTCGAAGTCCTCCTCCGGCAGGTCTGCGCACGACATGGCGTCCCGAGGGTTCAGCGCGTCCGTGGCGGCAGCAGCAGCAGCGACGCGGCGACAGGGGAGGGAGCGCCGCAACGGTGACCGCAGCAGCCTCGGGGGCTGCTGGAGCTGGAGCAGGAGCTGATAGGACGAAGCCTCAGGTCCGGTAGCTGGGGACGAACAAGCCTCAGGTCCGGTAGCTGGTGAAAGCTAGCCTCAGGTCCGGTAGCTGGTGACAGCGAGCCTCAGGTCTGGTAGCCGGGGACGGGCGAGCCTCAGGTCCGGTAGCTGGGGACGGGTGCCACAGACGCAACGGCGGCGGGGAGCGCGCGGGCACGCACGCGTCGGCGAGGACGGCGACGGCGACAGAGCAGCACCAGCCGGGACGACCACCGACCCTTTCCGAACGCCAGCCGCCGCAGAGTGCGCGGCCCGGCCGGCGACCCGCTGACCTGGCCTCGGGCGGGGTCGGCCGACCGGCGCAGAGGCGCCCCCAGGTGACCGGCCGGGTCGGCCGCCCGGCAGGCCCGTCCCCAGCGGATATCCGTGTTCGTCATGGTCGGACTGGTGATAGTGATGTGTGTACCGTCAACTGGTTTTGATCACTGTGATGCCCACCGTCCATGCGGCAATCGAGACCCCCGGCTCAGGTCCACGTGGTTTTCACTTGGTAACCGCTCCTGACGAGCTGAAGGGCTCGCTGAAGTGCTACGAGAGGAGATGGCCATGTTTGATGCTTGTGACTAATACCATCACCTGGACGAAGCACTATGTCCGTGTCCGTGTTTTTACGCGACGGAACGCGCGGCAGGGAAGTGTGCCCTCCGGGAGGGAGTTCAAATTGGTGCGTCATTTGCACCAGGGAAAAATACCGACGGCAATATCTAATCCATGTTCACAGTTGTTCCTCTGGGAACATGGATGGTGGGGCTGCCGCTCACTAATATTACAGCCGATGAAGGAAATGGTCAAAAGAATCGGTGATGTAGTTTTTGGCCATTGGAGCTAGGGAACTTGCTGATGACTTTGCGCTCATAATATGAAAATATATTCGGTCCATATGGCTGCTCAGGCAGATAAACAGGAGTTCGTGCTTTGAGAGCGTGAAGGCAGGCTCATTATGCCTTAAGTCAGGTACTGCCACAAGCCAGCTGTCAGTCTCAGTCATTAGATTCTGCCAACACGCGTTACAGTCAACATAAATATATTTCAAACGCTGCAAAACATTCACAGACGGGAACGTATGCACATAGTTACACAGCAGGCAGGTACCACCATCGCCTTCTTCAACAAATTTCTGTCATGTGCTGGAATGAACTTAACTTGACGCCGACAACTACAAATTTCAAGCAGTCACGCAAAAGGAAATGATCGAGAACACCCAATATTTGTTCTACGGCAAATACAAAACTTGCACGCATTTGTGGTGCGTCGGATTTCAGTGAGCATGTTTTAGTTGTTCGGACGCTCCCCCCCCCCCCCCCCCTTACGAAACCCTGTGTACGTCACTGTTCATAGAAAATCCACTGGAATGTGTCATCATCGCTACCACAGTGTATGGATATTTCAGGAAATTCCAGCATTAACGCATACGGTACATCTTCACATAAATGGAACTCTGCAGGAATGAATACATACCTAATTTGTACGTCATCGACTTGAATCGCAGCATTCGGTTACAACACATACCATAAATACATAAATGCACAATGTGATAAGCTAGTGCACACGTTGGTCAAGGAGTATAAAGCAGATTTTGTTAGTTATCTCGTTTTCCAACCAGCGGATGCAATATACCTTGGTTCTAACACAGCTACCAACGACAGGGGTGTGACACTCACCACGTCCATCCTGGCCCCATTTCGTCACCTTGCCAGGGAATCGTCCAACCATCGCCGCCTCGCCACTCGCGCAGCCGGCAGTGGTTCGCATAGTCCCCACTGGGCGGCGCTGATCGATGCACGGTGCTGAACACGGCTACACGCAGGCTGTGTTCACACGCGAGCTGTGTTTACAGACCCGACTGCTTCCGTTGTTCACGGGCGGGACCCCTCGTGCCCAGACTTGAACGGCGACGCTCGTCGGAAATCGAACTAGGAACTTGAGCGGTCTTGAATCCCTCACCCCCTCGCCTCCCCCCCCCCCCCCCCGCCAGTGCTAGCAGCGTCCACCAAAGGAAGCCTTTATCGCACTGACCGGAGCAACCTCACGTGGAGCCGGCTGACGCCTGAAGAGAGATCAAGGCGGCGAACGGTGCATTGTGTTGACGAGTTGGAGAAGACCGGGGTCCGCCGATCACGTGCGGGACGGACCACTGACGGACTTGGAGAGGCCCGGGGCCCGCCGATCACGTGCGGGACAGGTTGCTGGCGGACTTGGAGAGGCCCAGGGCAGACAGCCGACCGTCGGGGGTGGCGCTGCTCGCCGTGCGGCCTGCCAGCGTGTCCAGACCATCGGCCGTGCTGCGGCTTTGGCAGAAGGATGCGAGTCAGACACGACAGACGCGGGGGGGGGGGGGGGGAGTCGCCTACAGTCAGCGCGTGTCGTCCAGGAGGCGTCTGTCGCGAGCACCGGGATCAACCATGTGCAGACGCGTCCAATCCCACCTGGCTGCTGTCATGACCCCACCAAGTAAAGTGCTCCGCGCATGACGATCAAAGCCTGAACCCGGTCGTCAAGATCCGGAGACAGACAGCCCCAACCTCCAGCCGGTCACGCTGCTCCCCCTCCTCCTCTTGCCCTTCCTTTGGCGCGGACACGACTCAGGTCACGTCTCAGGGCTGATTGACCAACCCACGCTTTACTGCTGTCCGAGCTAAGGTCACAGAAGGGACAGTCACTGCTTCAGGTCACGGAGGGGACAGTCGCTGCTTCAGGTCGCAGAAGGGACAGTCACTGCCTCGGATTACGGAGGGGACAATCACTGCCTCAGGTCACGGAGGGGACAGTCACTGCCTCAGGTCACGGAGGGGACAATCACTACCTCAGGTCACGGAGGGGACAGTCACTGCCTCAGGTCACGGAGGGGAACAATCACTGCCTCAGGTCACGGAGGGGACAATCACTGCCTCAGGTCACGGAGGGGACAATCACTGCCTCAGGTCACGGAGGGGACAGTCACTGCCTCAGGTCACGGAGGGGACAGTCACTGCCTCAGGTCACGGAGGGGAAAGTCACTGCCTCAGGTCACGGAGGGGACAGTCACTGCCTCAGGTCACGGAGGGGACAATCACTGCCTCAGGTCACGAGGGGACAATCACTGCCTCAGGTCACGGAGGGGACAATCACTGCCTCAGGTCACGGAGGGGACAGTCACTGCCTCAGGTCACGGAGGGGACAGTCACTGCCTCAGGTCACGGAGGGGACAGTCACTGCCTCAGGTCACGGAGGGGACAATCCACTGCCTCAGGTCACGGAGGGGACAATCACTGCCTCAGGTCACGGAGGGGACAATCACTGCATCAGGTCACGGAGGGGACAATCACTGCCTCAGGTCACGGAGGGGACAGTCACTGCCTCAGGTCACGGAGGGGACAGTCACTGCCTCAGGTCACGGAGGGGACAGTCACTGCCTCAGGTCACGGAGGGGACAATCACTGCCTCAGGTCACGGAGGGGACAGTCACTGCCTCAGGTCACGGAGGGGACAATCACTGCCTCAGGTCACGGAGGGGACAATCACTGCCTCAGGTCACGGAGGGGACAAGTCACTGCCTCAGGTCACGGAGGGGACAATCACTGCCTCAGGTCACGGAGGGGACAATCACTGCCTCAGGTCACGGAGGGACAATCACTGCCTCAGGTCACGGAGGGGGAAAATCACTGCCTCAGGTCACGGAGGGGACAATCACTGCCTCAGGTCACGGAGGGGACAGTCACTGCCTCAGGTCACGGAGGGGAGAATCACTGCCTCAGGTCACGGAGGGGACAATCACTACCTCAGGTCACGGAGGGGACAGTCACTGCCTCAGGTCACGGAGGGGACAATCACTACCTCAGGTCACGGAGGGGACAATCACTGC
This sequence comes from Pollicipes pollicipes, assembly GCF_011947565.3. Taxonomy (NCBI): domain Eukaryota; kingdom Metazoa; phylum Arthropoda; class Thecostraca; order Pollicipedomorpha; family Pollicipedidae; genus Pollicipes; species Pollicipes pollicipes. The sequence continues at coordinate 5,127,070 of NW_023597055.1, forward strand.
CTCAGGTCACGGGGGGGACAGTCACTGCCTCAGGTCACGGAGGGGACAGTCACTGCCTCAGGTCACGGAGGGGACAATCACTGCCTCAGGTGACGGAGGAGACCTGAAGCACCTGCCGCCGATCAATCCAAGGTCAACAGCCGCGTCTGCATCACAATAGGTGGTAGCACGCGGTTTGTAACTTCAAGCCCGACTGACCAACACATTACCAACAACTGATCTCGCAGTGATTGATGACGGTGGCATGCGTTATTAATACTCAATTATTACCTACTGATCTTTACATGGCTGAAAGTAGCCGCGGTGAGAGACCAGTAAGCGCCTCTCAGCTTCTGTACTTCTCTGCGGTGAGCAATGGCCGCTGCTGGCCTGTGTCAGATGATCTTTGACCTGGCGGCCCATGCCGAGCCGACACAGCCTATTGCCGGTGTGCTCGTACGCGTTGGAGCCTCAGCAGCTGAGTGTGTCGGTTAACACAGTCTCGGGTGAGACGAGAGACAACTTGACCCCTCCGGAGGTTTTATAGAATGATGGCGTAGCCGCGCCAAGTTTTGCAGAGCTGTTTTCAACTGAATAACATAGCTTTTGGTATTAAAATTTAGACGTACCTTATAAGATCGCTGACCTGGCAGGTCAAAATCAGGTCATGGATTCAGCGATTTCAATACATAGAGAATCGTTCAATCTTATGCAACAACGAAGTGACGGACGTAATGTGGACGTAGCCATAGATATGAACGAAGCCATGATATAGATGTAAGGCAACACAACTGAATTAACAAATTCATCTGATCTGGGGTCGGGTGTGAAGATCAGACCAAGGTCGAAACCATCCCATTTCTTACCCCTAAGCTTAATGTGTGGCATAGTTCCGGGTGATCATTTTGAATCTGTTAATAACACGGACCGAATCATAATTTTCCATGGACCTCTCAAAGGTCAGAATAGGCCACTGACCAAAAATGACCCAGGTCAGCGATTTGTTTTGAGGGCATACCGCCCAACGTAACCCTTGATGCTTATGCATTGCAAAAAATCAAAGCGATCTTGCATAATGTTGGTCTCCATGACCTTCAAGTCGAACAAAGTCACTGACCTTAAATGAGCACAAGTCACCTTTTGCTTAGAACAGGTAGTTAGTCCCACGGCGGCTGCATGAGGTCTGGAGGCTCTTTGGACACCGATTTGGAGCATTTGATCCAAAGGTCATGGTTATGACCAAAGGTCCTGATCCAAGGTCATGGCATGACAGGGACGTCAAATTTTGGTACAAGCGAGTTCACATACAGGCCAATACACCCTGTGAACGTGGCGTCTCTAGATCTCTTAATTTTTGAGAACTCATGGGATTAAAGTGAGCCCCCACCCGACCGCAGGGTACTCAACCGGCCACCCACGCGCATGCTAAGCCTCATTGGAACACATAAAGTAGCGATGCAGGGACGTGGCCAGCAGAATGGGAAGGCTGCCCACAAACACATTTTTGGGGTCATTGCATTGGTGTTAAGATGTGCCGCTACCTTGCTGTGCTTCAGGCATTGCATTTTGCGAGAGATTCGGCATACCTACAATGCCTTCCCACTTTGTTACTTCTACGATTAGGCGAAAACGCGACCTACAATCGGCATCGCTCTGACTCCGAAAAAATCGTGTGAAAACAGGAATATTCTGAGGTGTCTTTTAGCTTAACGGACACAAATCTGAGTTGTTTATTCAGCCGACCTAACCATAACGCCAGGCCCGTAAATGCTGCCCTACACCGGTACCCCCATATTTGGCACCATGGCACCGAACTGCGTCACACATATGGCAGGCATATTGCGTCACAAACATGCCTGCCATATTTGTGACGCGGTTCGCCCACAGGCGACGGCGGTTCGACACGTCGGCGAGCCAGCACCTGCCCCACGCATGGCGGCTGGTGCTGACGCTGGACTGGATGGCGCGGCGGCACGCCGAGCCGGCATCCTCGAAAGCCAGCAGCGAGGCGCGGGGGGGGGGGGGGTGCAGCACACGCAGACGTCACGAGCCCAGGACACAGTTTATTGCTGACGACGACTTGACGGTACGAAAGGACACATGACGTCATAAAGGTACAAAAATACAAAACAGGCCAGCGACGTGGCTCTTCGGAAGCGCCTGATGTAAGCGAAGCACGTGTAATGGACAGACTTGGAAGCGCACGGTGAGGTAACGACCACGTGTCTGTACACGTACGTGCCACGTACTTCAGAACGTACCACAGACTATGGGATCCAACATACAACGGCAAATGAAAGACCCCTTTTGATCATTGGGAAACTGGAAACCGACGCGATCGGATGTGACGTCACACAAGTCCTAACTACCGCCGCCGGTATGGAGTCCGTCTGGACATTGCAAAACCGGGGTTGAAACCTCACAGCATGGCATACAACTGTTCAGCCAGCCATGAAGTCTACCAAAAGAAACAACACTGCAACAGTTACCCTACGCTCATGAACTTAACTAACAACTGCACTTCACACAAACTGCCTCGGAGAGCAATGGCCGGTACAGCATGCAAATGACTAGAAAATGAAAGCCCAGTGATGAGTACACACAAACCGGACCAACGGCTAATCTCAGGCGTGTTCGCGCACAGCTGCAATCGAATCTCGGCAATATAACCAGCTCACGGACTAATGTCCGCCGCGCTCACGCACGCGTTGCATTCCTGGCACGGATTTTCCCGTTTTGTAAGGAGTGGTAGAAAGTGTCAAAACGACATAACACCGACCACGCTTCAGAGAAGAAAGTCCGTTTCGCACGGGACGGTTGGTGGCGAAACTTCACCAAAGATTGCCTCGCGACTGGTACTATTCCGGCGTCGAAAAGCCTTAAAAACCATACGACCGTCCGGCCACAGACTCATGCAACGGGAGAAACGTACAAAAACAACAAGAACGTCATCTAATTGATCAATATAAGCTGGATGTGGTTTCTTCTTTCCATTAGGATAGGTTCTACTAATCCCTATCTTACATTAAGAATGAAAGCCCAGTTTATAAAACATTAATGCTGATGAACAATTAGTTCCACAGCGAAGGGTTACGAATAAGCACACAACTGGGAATAAAACAGCTAGCATAAGAGGGTAGGCTTGTCTTGAGCAAATACAGCGGCAGACATCACGAAAGGTGATCCTAGCTGAGACGATATGGAAAATCCCGTTTTTTTGCGCTTGATATGTGATCACGCGGATACCCACAGCAGCAAACACTTAATTCAACCGATGAAATCAGTTCTCATTCTTTGCTCTACCTTCAGGATAATGAAATACTCATCACTATCAGATCCTACAGGCGTGAACTACCTGAAAGCTGGGGGCCTTGACACTTGGATGACTGGTGTTGAGCAGGAAGATGTTCCCTCCCCCCCCCCCCCCACCCTGTCTGTCCGTGAGCCCGGCCATGCTCGGCTCCGCCAGCTGCGTGACACCGGCCCGTCAGCTGTGACCCCAGCGAGCCCCGAGCACCGATCTGCCGACTCCGTCCGGAGCGTGCGTCTGCCGACCCCGGGTCGGCCGACACGGACACACGGACACACGGACAGGGACGGACGGCAGGCAACAGGCAAGCCGACGAGCGACTGGACCGACACACCGGCGCCCTGGCTGACGGACACGCCGTTGGCTGACGGACACGCTGCTGGCTGACGGACACGCTGCTGGCTGATGGACACGCCACTGGCTGACGGACACCCTGCTGGCTGACGGACACGCCGCTGGCTGACGGACACGCTGCCGGCTGACGGACACGCCGCCGGCTGACGGACACGCCGCTGGCTGACGGACACGGACAGCCTGGCTGACTGGCTGGCTGGCGGTGCCGTTACCTCAGGCCGCGACGGCTGCCGCTCTGTTTCCTCCGGAGGCAGGCAGCCACTGCGGGCGGGCAGGACACCCGGTCAGTCGGTCGGCGGTCACAGGCCAGCGGTACACTCCCATCACAGCTCCACACACCTCCGGGCGGCCTACCGCGCTGGGGGCGCCGGCCTCCTCCGTTCTGCTGGTCTGGTATGAGCTTTTACGGGGTGTGCTAAATGATAACCGAGGCAGCGTGGTGAGCCAGCCCGCCGAAGACACCGCTGACACTAGCTTCCCGGGGTTACTACCGACAATGCTAACTAGGAAGGCGACTGAAGCTAACTAAGCCAACGCAAGCGAACAGAACCAGGCCACACAAACCAAGCACGACATCCGCGGTGGGCAGTCGGTCAGCCGCGGCGGACTGTTGTCGAGCACGTGACCCAGACGGCGCCAGAGCGGCGGCAAAACGAGACAAAACCGAACGGACCACTCACCAGCGCCCGGACAGAGCCATGCAGAGTCTAGTGACCACCACCACCTCACCCAGCACAGCTCAGAGTGCAGTGTTAGCGGCCGTGTAGAGGGCCGGCGCCTGGTTAGGCGCGCGCCACCAGTGACGGCTGAGGTTGTCAAGCAGTGACTGTATTGTGACACACTCCCACCCGCGCCGCTCCATCCTCCTTGAGAAGGGCAGACGGGTGAGACGCGTCGTGAACACCGACCGTGTTAACGCATGCAGAAGCGTCCGATGCCGGCGCACAACAGGTTAGACGCTCAGTTATTCGCAAACCAAAAGAAAGCTCCCCGAGCACTAACGCATACGGCCACGCCCAAGGGTCACACAAACTAAATATACTGGTGTCACGCCATTGCCACCTGCGGATAAGCAAACCAGTGCAGGAGGATGGGAAGTGGGTCCGTGGCCAGTAGTGCGTGGCACACGCATGCAAGGCGACGGCACGGAACTCCACGGCGGACTTAACAAATCGAGTAAAGGTGGGCACAAGGCGGGTCTCGCGATGGTAGGCGTACATACGGCCATCGGGGTACGAGGGGAGCAGACAACACGGCGCAGACGTCTCACTCAGCGACCCCGCCGCCGCCCGAGCCTCAGCGTCACAAACGGCATAGAAACCACGAGCGAAGCTGAGTTTAAGACAAGCGACCGAATAGCCCCGTCTCAACGCGCTTCAACAACGGCGGCGTCATATCTGCACACGTGTACAGCGACTGTTCGCATAGCAGAGGACTTAGAACACAACCCTGAAGAACCCCACGCCCCTTGCCGCCATGATTGCGGCCTGAGCGAAGCCGCTCGAAGTTCGCGTGCTCCACCAAACGGAACTGCCCTCAGGAGGGACTCCCGCCATGACGACCAGTCGGCTTCCATTGCCGTCTACAGTTACGCGCGCGCTCGATGACGTCGTATCACGGCAACTGAGCAATCAGGCCCGGTCCAGGTCTGGTCACACCGCTGCTGGGTGACGTCACATTCCGTAATGTGTTCGCCTGTTTTGAGGCCCCCGAATACAGCGAGAGGCAAACACCTCGGAGACTAGCGAACTATGGAAGTGCCGCGACCCAGACCGGGTCAAGGGTCCCTTCCCGCCCCGGCCACCGACGGCCACGGTATCCACCGCCGGGCCTGCGCGGAGCTGGCCAACACCGACACCCAGCGGCGTCTCCCGCCACCCAGCGTCCCCACCTCGCCCGCCCCGGCCAGGACAGCGAGCGCGCGCCCCTCGAAACGAACAGGAGCGGCGACGCACTCAGCACGCCCGGGCTGTGGAGTCTACCGACACTACTGCTGGCGCGGCCGCCGTCAGCGCGCCGTCTAGCACTGCTCCATGCGGCAGCGGCCCTCCACCGCGACCTCGGCCGCGCTCGCGCCGGCCGCGGCGACGTCTAGGGCGCGGCGGCGCCCCTCCGTAGCTCACAGGCGCAGTCCTGCGGCGTGCGCGGCTGCTCCAGCAGGCCGTTCAGCACGCCCATCCAGGCTCGGCGCTCCTCGTCCGACTGCGCCGAGAACAGGTACGTCCGCTCCGGCGTGCGCAGGGTGAAGGAGAAGCCCTGCGGTCGGGTCGGCCAGAGGTCAGGCGTCACGAGACGACGCCACACCCGGCGGCAAGGCCTGGGGGGGGGGGGGACCCGCGCACCAGGAGCGCAAGCCCCGGCAGATGCGACCTCGGCTTTTGCAGCTCACGACTGCAAGTGACTAGCATATAAGCAAAAACGGTAAGATGACGAGCCGCATGCCACTGTGCGCGCATATGAATCAGGAGCATCCTGTCAGTCTCTTCCGGGTGCGAAATCAAAACGGGCTCACGTCACAGCGTCGGCCGGGCAGACAAGGCCGCTGCGGTCCACGCGCCCTAAAACCCAGACACCAACACGGCAGGCGCACAACGCCCGGCCTCCGTTGCACGCACAGGGGTGACGCGACCCCCCACCTCCTCCGATGGCGGCGCCAGCCGACCGGCGGCGCCCACCGGCCAACTCACGTGGTCCTTGGAGCCGGGCGGCACGTTCAGTCGCACCATGTAGTCGCTGCTGTCGCCGATGGGGATGGCGCCCTTGGGCACCGGGTCCTGCCGACAGCGGCCGGCGCGCCGTCACCACTCGCCGAGAACGCAGCGACCCGACCGGGCGGCGCGCCGTCACCACTCGCCGAGAGCGCAGCGACCCGACCGGGCGGCGCGCCGTCACCACACGCGCTCCCGGCCGCCGCCAGCTGCCAGGCGGCCCGCGCCGGTCCGACTGCGGGGCCTCAAGCTCGCCACGAGCTCATGGTGTTGGTAATGATGAGGTGTGAAACACGCATGACCCGTCAGATGCATGGAAACCTAACGCGTCCACCCCCGCTGATTTTTACGTGACGTAACGCACATGAACCAGCCACTGAGTCAATGGCAGGCTTCAGCAAAAAACCACACCTGACACAAGACATTTAAATGAGTCAATCCTAGTGCAAACACTACCATTAGGATCTCCCGACATGCCCATGTATCATCCCGTCCCGCCACCATGCGCCACAATCGTCACGTCTCGGCATTACTTCCGTTCCCATTTGCGCACCGCTGCCATGCAGTCCCCCACAATGAGACGAGACACCCCAGGTGGACGTGCCGCCAGCGCGCGGGGCGCACGGGGCGCGGAGCGGTGACCAGCGGCTGCCGACCAGCACGCACCAGCGGTCCGTCGTGGTACATCAGCTTGCGGCCGTCCAGCGTGAACCAGCGGCGCCGGTACTGGTCGCCGGCGCGCGGCCCGATCTTGTACAGCCAGCCCTCCAGGGCGAAGTCGTGCGTCAGGCCCGACCGCAGCTGGCGGCGGCGAGGCGGCGCTCGTTCACGGCGGACTCCGCGGGACTCGGGCCGGCTGGGCGTCGGGGTGACGCCCGGCGGGGCTCCCAGAACGTCTGGTGCGGGCTCACAGCCAGCTCAGTGGGGGGCCAGTGTGGCTAAGCGTGGGCCCAGCATGGAGTGAATGTGGGGTCGATGTGGGCTTTGCTCGAGGCTTAATGACGTGAACTAGACGTGGTCCCGGACCAATTACCGTGGAAGATTTTCTCAAGCTCCGAGCGGGATATATTTCGTGTAAAGCAAGCTAGATCCGAGCTTAACGTGAGCAACGGCGTTACTGAGACAGATGCTTGTCACATTCCACACGGCCGGGCCCGGAGGGGAAGGACATTTACCAGGTGGATGGGAGTGTGTGACAAAGAGCGAAACAGAGGATCAAACAAAGAGGAGTCCAGGCAGGATGCTTTGCTGTCCACATGCATGTCTACCAGCATCCCAAAAGTCAACTGTTTGCCGATACATTACAGACTAAAAATGCCTTAAAAAGCAATGTCAAATCGCAGTCAATCCATCTAACGGTTTTGAGCTAAGCCCACAAACACTGCCATCTATCACCACTTAAAGGGACTGCTCCACATTCGTATGGGGTTTTGGACGCCTAAAAAGCTATGCTCATTATCATTCCTTGCAGTTCACCGCCATGTCCCTTAAGAACTCCAATTACTTGCCAAAATGCCCAAACACACGCGCACATGGCGGCTGGCAGAGCAAGTGAGTCATGCCGGCCGGCAGAGTGGCGACTCTGGCGGCGTAAGATCGTTCCATTACGTTACCAAAGACGCAAAGATGAGGACAATTCCTAGGTCGCGAAATGCCGTTTAGAGCAGCCTCTTGTACTAAACGCTTATCAAAAGTGACAAGTGAGCTTTTCCCATCATATCTGATGCTTTGCCTCAACATCTTAACGTGTGGAACAGTCCCTTTACGGGCGGCAGTAGGTGCGAACGTCCTAGTTCCCGCCGCCTCCGCCAGCTGGCAGCAGTGTAGCTACGTACCTCGGCCACCGACGTGCCGGGGAAGGCCACCAGCAGATTGTTGAGCTTGGCATTCCGTATGGCGTTGTACCAATCCACCACCGTCTGGCCGTCATTATGGTACACGTAGATATGTCGGATGCTCCCTGATTGAGACGGCTGGGGTCAACGGATGTGGGGGCGAGGCACCGCGTGACAGGGGCGGCTAGCACGGCAACAGCGCGTGACAGGAGCGGCTATCGTGACAGCACTCCGCGACAAGGGCGGCTAACGCGGCAACACCACGTGACAGGGATGGCTGACGCGGCAACACCGCGTGACAAGGACGGCTAACGCGGCAACACCACGTGACAGGGGCGGCGAATGCAGCAACACCACGCGACAAGGACGGCTACCGCGGCAACACCACCGTGAGGCAGGAGAGGTGCATGACCAAGAGGGGCAGTGGCTCCCAGAACGGAAAGCGCACGTAACGACCAACCTGAGTTCCTTGAAGATCGAATGGGGAAATAAGAGGACGCTTTCGCAACCATGTCGGCTGCCTGGTTGCAAACAAGAAGCATAAGCTTCCACATCCCTGGCTGGCATGACGAAGAACCCCCCCCCCCCTCCCAATGAAGCCAAAGCGTGGCAGGGCCTCCGAATTTTCGGTCTCGTCACATTTCGCTGCGTTCAGCCCGCGACCGCCAATGCCAGCCTATCTATGAGTCAGCGATCTTCCCACTGAAATCACTGACTGAAATCAGCCACTGCGATCATTCGCTGCACTTCATGCAATTACCCACAGCAATCAGAAGACATTACAATCACACTCTGCACTCACCCACCAACCCCGAGCCAACCGTCCGCTCGCTGCAAACGCATGCATAACCTCGCTGGTCGGCAATCCCTCCCCGCCAGACGGCCACCACTCCGTCTGAGAGAAACTCTCTGACGGGTGCCATCAAGTCTGCGATCGAAAATAACCTAGGCGACCCGTGCACAACCTCGGCGGGAGCTGTGACCCGACGTAAAACGAGTCCCTGAACCCACGCCAACCTTGACCCAAGGCCTCAACGCGACCCTGACCTTGTGTGACCTTGACCTCACCGTCCGAGACGTATGTGATCTGCATGCCGTTCGGGTGGCCGACCTTGTCCGGCACGAACGCCACGTTCAGCGAGTTCAGCATCATCGTCAGCTTGGGGTCCTTGCCCTGCAGGGACGACCGGCACCGGTCAGCAGCAGTCATCGCGTGGGGCCGGCAGAGGTCGCGTCAAGGTCACACCATCGGTACGCCAGCCGGTATGCCCAGTTGTCATCGAGATATCCGCGTTGCGAGACTGGTGCAAGGCCATGCCACCAGCTTCACTTCAAATAATTCTAACTAATTATCATAGGATCCAGACACCTTGCTTCGTGCCTGCAATGCGCGAGCTCGATGACAAGGCCGTCTTAATGCGCCCCATCATGTCCAGTCCGCAGTCCCACGGAGAACCCCATCACAAGCTCGACCCCCAACACCCGGACCCGCCGTCGGCCGTCGCCGCACGGCGGCAGCCCGACGAACGTCTAGTTTCCGCCGTCGCCGACAGATGGCAGCCGTACCGCCTTGACGTGGTAGGAGAGCACGTTTTGCGACTCCGAGAGCACGAAAGTGCGGATCTCGAACTTGGAGCTGTCGCGACCACGCTTGAACAGCGATCCGGTCTTGGTGGAGGTGGTGTAGGCCACCTGGCGGTCCGGGTAGACGAACTCCATCCGCTCGTACTTGGCGCGGATGAACTGCTCCAGCAGCACACTGCAGACGGCACGCCGGCGGTGAGAGCGACGATGCCACGCACTACATATGGCTCGCGATTGTGGACGCGTCGATCCCTCGGACAGGCGGTGAGCGTGTAACTACTCGACAGTCTGGAGAGACTCATCAGTCGTGCGGGGACCGAAGGCCGCACAGGACTTCAGCTACGGTCACATGACTGGTAAGAGCTGTGCAGCTGTCTCGCTGAAGGTTCGTTCGTTGTTCTGCAAATGGTTGGCAACAAGCCCCACAAAAAAGTCACTATGAACGATCGTAAGTGAACGTTAAAACCACGCGATAAATACTCAGCCGCCTTCCTCAATGATCAAGTTGTACACAACGTGACGAGGGCCAGAATGAGGACCATTCACGGCGCAGCGATCTCAACATACAGCAGCCTCACCGGACTTGGACCCTGGGTGGCCCTCGTCGCGCCAAGCTCAAAACCAACCAAGAACAAAAGTCGGCCCGGCTGGAGTTCCTGCACCCCAGGCGCTCGCTCTCCGCCAATCCAGCGTCAGCCTCGGGCACGCTCACGAGCTGACAGGCTGCACGTACTTGGGCGCGAGGCAGTCCGGCCGGCGGTAGCAGTCAGGCACGTGCTGCTCGTAGTGGGCGTTCACCAGCGTGTTGCCGTTCTCGGCCATGAAACGCCAGCTGGCCGTCGTCTGTCCACCTGGTGGCGCAGGCAGGCGACGTTGGTCCCAGGCGTCACTCGCGCGGATGCCGCGCGGGCCGGTAACGCGCGCGCAGATGCGACCACAGGACACGTAACGGACGGCAGGCACGCGGTGACCGGATGGCGCACTCTCCCCTCGGCGAAGGACAGACCACGTCGACGCCGTCCGTCCTGCCGCAGTCCAGACATACACACCGCACGCACATCGGCGCCCGCGATCTACCTTCCGTAAAACGCGACAGGTAGACGACCTCACAGACCACAGACGGGAAGAGGCTCGACCGGCCGCCTACAGCCGCCGGCACACGAGGCGGCGATCACAGGCGAACACCGCGACCGGCGGCTCGCCAGCCATCGACACGGACCGCTCCTCCGAGGACAGACGCTGGGGTCTCGACGCCAGCCGATCGCAGTGGCCAGCTGCGGGCGCAGCACCATGGCGGGGCCAACATGTCATGCGAGAAAGTGGGCGGCTGCGTCCGTCGTTAATGGCTGTTGCCGGCTGTAGCGGCCGCTGTCCAGTGCGCCCGCGGCGCCGGCAGCTGGCCACCCGTCGGGCGGCGGCCGCGCTCACCTGTCGTGCTTGAGGTGTTTGGTCTGCGATATGTGCGTGCCCATCTGCCGGTGCACAGCCACGCAGCGCGTGCACAGGAACACGCCCAGGTTGTGCGACGCGTACTCCACATCTGCAACAGCGGGCACGGGCTGTCGTAGCGGCGCGTGGCGCGGACGAGGGCGGGGTCGGAGGTCGCAGCACTGCACGGGTCGGTCTGGAGGCGGCGGACGCCCGCGGCGCACACGACCACCGGCCTTAACGTGCTGCCGCGCCAGCTGTAGAACTCTGACTCATACATCTGCCGGATGCTTGCAAAAGCGCGTGAACAAAAACAACGAACCAAATGGCCAAGATAAACAGACATGCTAGCATGGGACAGCACGAATGGTGAGTGGCACTGAAAATGCCGTCATAGCAGACCAGAACCAAACTGGAGGCAAAAGAGTTAAATACTTTAGAGACGACAGAAACCTGTCTTTTCACGCACAAAAACCACAAAATCGATGCACACGTAAAAGCGGTGGATATGCTCGCAGTGGTAATGCACACTTAACATTATGGTCATGCATACGCGATTGGCATGCCTTCAGCCCTTATGTCTCAAGTTATGGAGCTTATGTGTTAGAGCACCTATGCCATCAATAAATCTGCGATTTACAACTGTCTGGAATGAGCGGAAAGTGTTTTCCAAAGAACAGTTCTCAACTTATCCAGAGCCTGAGATCCTCACATACTACCGCTTTAACGCTCTGGCTTTAGCCAAGCCGAAATCAACCAAATCGATGTCCTTATTAGAGCAATAACGTGCGCCACTTGCCTCCGGATGTACCCACGTCATGGCTACACTTAGGCAACGTAACTACAGAGTGCAAACAGAACTCCCACCAACTGGAGACTTCAACGAAATCGGGAGTCAATCGCAACCATGGCCATATGTGATCTACAAACATTTTTAAAACGTCCCGTATCTTTCATGTTCACGAAGCCGAAGTCAGTGTGCTGGCGCTCCATAAAAGCGGCGTGGTAACGGATATCCCGTTGCACTTAACACAAGAAAAACGAAATCAATACATGCATACCGACAAGACAATGCCAATCATGCTAAACCCAGTTCGGCACACTGGTCGCCTTGCCCGCCATGTACGTCCAAGGTTACAGCGTGCGTACACCGTCGCATGGGCAGGCACGACCCGCAAGAAGTGGTAAGTACTACCACCGCTTTTGTCAAAGCAAAGCGTATCCTAAACAATTTCTGTGCAAGTATAAGGTCACTCACAACTAAACAAATGCCCTGAAACATGTGGTACGTCTTGTATCGACGAGATGTATCGAGCCCATTCAAACTGCCCCGCAGTGGGCCGGCGGCGATAGACGGCTGCCCGCCGGGAGATACCCCGCGTCGCTCCGCCGGCCGCCGCCGCCGGCGGCGCTCGCCGGCGGCGGTCGCCCCCTCCCCTCCGCTGGAGGCTCCGCTCTTCCGGTGCGGCCGTCCGCCGCCGGATGATAGCGGCGGCGGCGGCTCCAGCGCCATCCCCCCCCCCCCCCCGGGGGCGTCGGGACGTGCCGGGTGTGCCGGCGATCACGGCAGTGGCCAGGCCGGCGACAGCCGCCGGTGGCCGTCAGGCGGATGATCACGACGGCGGGGATGATCACGACGGCGGGGACGATCGCGGCGGCGGGGATGATCACGGCGGCGGGGATGATCCCGACGGCGGGGATGATCACGACGGCGGGGATGATCCCGACGGCGGGGATGATCACGACGGCGGGGATGATCACGACGGCGGCAATACTCGCCGTGGGAATAAGTCTAATCGGGAAAGCACCCATGGTGATGCAGTAGTCTGACCGGGTCCACCCCTGGCCGACGCCGGACAACGCGGGCACCAGCCAGACTCTGGCGTTTCCCGGCGAGGCTGCAGTCACACTGAAACTCATCCTACTGGCTCCTGATAGCAATGAGCAACAGGAAAGCAATCTGGTGGTAGCCTGGATAAACCAAAACTAAAGCAGCCTGTAGAAATAAGAAGCACATTGGTTTCAATCCTTCTTAGGCATGAGCACAGTTTACAAAGTGACTCAGTCTCCCACTTCTACACATGATACCATTGTTTTTCTACACAGCTTAAGCATTAAAGGTTGCTGTCTACTCCACCAACTGAATGTGTAGTAAAATCAATGGTGAAACATGCATAGTATTGCTGCTTGGGGCCACTATAACCTCTGTTTAGATGACTCGTTGTTTCAAAAATTAGGAGGTAATACAGAGAAGTACTGAACATATCATGCAGTACCTACCACTTGAAGCAAAACTTATGTGATAATGGTAACAGCCATTCAATAGGCACCAAGGAATCATCACAGGTGGCAAAACAAAGGATGTTACTACATGATTTGTGAACAATGTTCTGGAAAAAGTTAGCTACACTGGGCCTAATCAAAGTATTTCACAGATTATTGAGGAATATCTTATCTAAAAAAATGTCCAAGTCAACCATAACTTTACTAGCACAGAAAAGAAAGCTGGTGACACTGTCAACAAAATTTGCAGTGAACTTAACACAAGTTGACTCTATATGCAATATATATGAATTAGATCTTCATCACCTGGATTCTAAGGACTACTCACATGACTGAATGCATATGAATATAATGATGGAAGGTAAGAACAGGAAGTGATATACAATGCACATGTTGCTGGTATCTCCATAGAAAACCAGATAGCCTAGTGAGAACCATGAGATAATGCAGCTTAAGTGTTTATAGAGAAACTGGTTTGAGTCTCATTAATATTGGTATATTTTTCTAACAGCATTGCTCAATTACCAGTTACACAGCCCCCACTTTTCCAGATACATTTATGGAAAATCTCTATTTCAAAACAATACATCCAATAAGGAATGCAGTATAAAAAGACATGACTCTGATAAATGATTTGTGGGACAGGATAACCTTAGCACCAATGTTGTTGAGCAGTTAATTTAATGCATCATATAAAGTGGAACTGAGGCTGCCCCAACCAGCACTCAGATCTCTAAGAGCTCCAAGCATCTTACTACCACCCATGTCTCTTTCTTAGACTGGCAATACACTCCCAAGCCTTAGCTATAACACAGAAATGACAAAAGTTCTTCTTCATTACCAAAGTGGCTTTACAGCATTCAGCAACTGTGGTCACATGGTGTTACTGATCTCCCACTCTGGCCAGAAGGGTGGATACTAATGGGAGCCAAGCCTCATACCTCGGGTTTCTCAGATAGGTTATGAGCTATTAATACCCTGGGAGAACTCCCTCAACAAACCTTTTTGCACATATGTTGCCTTCAAATAAATTGGCATACCATAATGTATCACATTTGGTGCAATAAATAATGTTCATGTAAAACATGCAGTAGATTCAACATTGTAAGTGTTCATGTAATTCAAGAATACTACATCATTAGATAGGAATCATTCTAAACCAGATGCAACAGTGCATATGATATCAAGCATATCAGGTGTAGGATATCATAGCACATGAGAGCATCTGGTCTGGTGCATAAGAGCAGCATCCAGCTCACTGATGTCCTGTAGGCTTCCAGTGCACTGAATATTTTTATTTGCAAACCAATACACATGTTTCTTTTCTTCCCCCTATGCCATAATAGTGCCCCACTTATTCCACCCTTCACAAAACCAATTCACCTTAATGTCTTTGCCTTAAGTTCATCTAAAGGGACTTAGCGAGTTACCCAAACCTCATGCGGTTTACTTACTTGGCCCCTTACAGTCAGCACATTTTTCATTGCCAGGAAGACTGGCAATTTCGATGATCCTTTTACTTTTATCAGACATGGCTTGCTGTCTATGTAACTGCTATCCACAGCAAGATTCAACGCGTGGATATCTGCAACAGACGCACTGCACTCCCTCAGCCAAAGCTGGAACGGTTAATGGCTTTAACGCACGCCGTATATTGGAAACCAACAGTATCTTCGCAAGTAACATCCGGCACGTATCAAATGGTCCCCAGCGCACCACAGATGCACTGCATATGTGCCTTCCAGTTGTAAGGGATGTAGGTAACTGGGCAGGAGAATGGAGGAACCGGCACTAAGGTAGATGGTTCGTGGCTCAAGCACAAAGTGTGGGATGATGAGTTTTTAATGTTTTTCTAAATTTTGATTGGTGTATAGAGTTTTATGACGTCATTTAATAAGAAATGATTTTTGCGCACTATCACTCCACGACATTCGGTAGACTTAGACTTCCATTAGAATATAGTTGGATACATAAGCAACGCATATTTTTGTGCGAAAATAGGCAGCTAGAAATAAGTGCCCAGCCATGTTGGGGTTTATTTTCAAAGGTACCTACAAAAATAAATCGCAGGTTAGTTTGGTTTAAACGTGCTTGAGACTATACGTTTCCATCATCGGCTGACAGCTGTACTGTAGCCAGTCGTGTGATCCGTGGGATTCTATTGCCAAATGCGATACTGAAGTTAAGATAAAGGGATTATTTCGATATTTAACGATCTATCATTCATGTTTAAGCACATTTTTCCACGTCACAGGGTCTTAATAATGCTCTAGGTATAGTCTATTCATACGCAGCGTAACATCGGCTGAAACTTGTAGGTAAATGCTACAGCTCTAAATGGATTAGGCAAGGGACCCAATCAGCTGACCGATGTAAACAACAACAAAGAGCTCATGACGTATGATGGTGGGAGGATACCGCTGGAGGTTGGTGCCTTGTGCGCATGTTGTGTGGAATGTAAGTCACCCAGATACTTTGTCGGACGCATATGGGGTCCAAGTTGTGGATGGGAATCATGCAGTTACGTTGAGAAAGCGGGAGGGCTAAACGTGCATACTCTGTACTGTTACCGGTTTTGCTTTCACCGTAACCATTACGAACTCCCAGTCATCGCGGAGCGTTTCCATTATTTCATATGGATGGATGTTTGTGTTTTATTACAATTTTGTTTTCATACCTGGCTTGGTTGATTCCTGAGGCTGTTGTACTGATGTCTGTGTTGTCAATATCAGTTCAAATGCAAGTGGGAAACACCTGTCATTTGTTGGTGTGACTGATGTGTGATGGCAGTTATGTAGCACATTACCTGTATCCCAGATATTCCTGCTCTATTCTTTTTATTACTTACTTTGCATGTTTATGTATGGCACAGCTCTATGTTTCATCTTGCATGAAGTAGAATAGTTGTAATTAGGAGTTTGGTCTACTCTTCATTTTAGCATGTGATGATAACTGAATTATGTGACATTTACTTTCAGTTATATTCTCATAGAACCTACATACTTTAATTACATGTATCATAGCCCCATGGGTAATTCAGTTCATTGCCTGGGCCTTTTGGTTGAAATCTGTCATTCATTTTTTTAGGTCTTACCACCATGACATGGCAATGTGATTTTTTTCCCAGGAAGTGAAGCTGCCATGACTGATATCAAGATCAGACATGCTTGTCCAAATGTTCTATATATATCATCTTCTCCATCCCTCAAGTCAACAATCTGTGGATTAGGTAACATCAGTTATGCTCTTCCAGGATTGGTTTGAATTTTGCATATATCATCCTTTATTCCAGAATATTTTATCCATGTTATAGAATGTAACAGGAGATTAATAGCATATTTAACATCCTATAAATGTTGAGCTTGTATAGTATCATAACAAGCATTGTTCTTTTCAGAGAAATATGTATATATTTATCCAGATAGTCACATTTTATTTCATACCATCATCTTTCATGGTTTCCATGGTTACCTATCAAGGGCAGCTTGTCATTGGTCATATGTCTGTTTTGCAGGCCTCTGTGCTGTCAGCCTGCTGTTTTTCTTACAATGTGAGGGTGAGTATTTTCATTATCTGCAGATGGGCCCAGCTTTCCACTTTTGTGGTGTCATTGCAAGCAACCACATTTTTTTGTATGGTTCCTTATTTCATTGCTTCCATCCTGATTGCAGGAATACTGTGTAAAGCCTTGTGTTCAATCCCACCTTTGTCTGTAGTGGTTTTCTCAGGAAATATGTGGCATGTGTCCAGAGCCTGCCATGGTTGGCCCATTTTGGGTCTGGAACAAACCTATAGTATCCTACCAGATGTAAGGCTAGCATTACTGTGCTGTAGTTCCAAACTGCAGGGTTTTTATTGCATCATGCAACTTAATGCTGTCATTACTTGCAACAAGGATGAAAAGTATAGCAAGTGTTGTCATCCTCAGGGTGTATGCTGGCATCAGTGGCATTCACGGCGGCCCTGCTGGGAGCTGGCCTATCTGAGCTCGGCGAGTGGGAGGTGAGACGCCCTTCCTGGCCGCGGGCACTCGCCCTCCAGCCAGGGCTGGCGGGAACCACCGCTGCTGCGGGGTCCGACTTGGCGGCACAGTCTCCGTCTGCGGCGGCACAGCGCCGTCTCTCGGCGCTGTAGCCCCTTGGCGGCACAGTCTCCGTCTGCGGCGGCACAGTGTCGTCTCTCGACGCTGTAGCCCCTTGGCGGCACAGTCTCCGTCTGCGGCGGCACAGCGCCGTCTCTCGGCGCTGTAGCCCCTTGGCGGCACAGTCTCCGTCTGCGGCGGCACAGCGCCGTCTCTCGGCGCTGTAGCCCCTTGCCTCCGGCCGGTTCCATCGCGCGAGATTTGGTACTGGCACGCGACCAGAAAAAACAACCAGTGGATGTTCCAGAAGGATGGCTTTATATCATACCATGATCGTGCAACCAGGTCGAAGCACAGCACCATGCCCGTCCCATGCTCACGAACGCTTTGGATGAACCTTATGGTGAGGCATGTCTAGAAAAATCAAACAATCCTATTTCCGGCGTCTGTGCTGAATTCAGCAGGCATGGGGTTGGCGCGAGATTGAACACGCCGACAGTAGCCACACGCCGGGGGATGGGGGGGGGGGAGGGGGCGTTCGCGCCCGCTCGCGATCCCATCTCGAGTCACTTCAGGCGCTCTATGTTTGCCCTTGACAGATGCGGCCTGCGGCAGGTGGCGGCGGCCGAGTTAAAGGCCATGCGATGTCAGAGGGCGGGGCGGACTGTGTCGAGTATTACGGCACGACAAACTTTCGCCGCGACATGTTGCCGCTGACTTGGAATTCTGCCATCGGATGGCTGGGTTTAAGGCTCACAAAGCAAGTGCTGCTTAGGATGCGCTGTGGTCACGGCATCCATCCATTTCAAAGGCTCGGACTATTGTTTTTAAGTTAATAATCACTTCAAAACTTGGTGAGCGCCTTGCGCAGCATGAATCTGTGTTCGTGTAATCGAGGCGAGCCCTGCCGCCACGTGGCGGCCGTGCTGGCCGCGCCTCCGCCGTCTGCCCGGCGCGTGCTGACCGCCCGCTGGGGTCGGCCGGCCTGATCGCGGCGCCGCGCTGGCCTCCTGACCTTATGACCCGTGCCGCAGGACGTGATCACCGACCGCAGCTCCGGCCAGCTGGTCATGTGTCACCGGAGCTGGCACGAGCGGCTGATGTCGCACACCTGCCGCACCAGCGTCACGCCACTGACCCAGGTCAGTGTCATCGCCAGCTGGTGCCATCAGTGTCACGTGACAGCTAACGCAGGCGATCTAACGCCCCGTCAGTGTCCAGCTGTCCCAAGTCAGCGTCGTTTCATCGCCCCGTGGCTTACGCAGGCTTGCGTCGCTAGTCTCCGCCAGCGCGGCCGCCGCGCCTTCCCGTGTCGCCTCGGCCAAGCTGCAGTGCCTGCTCTTGTCGCCAGGTGTCGGGCGTGTGTCTCATGACCGCGGGCCGTGGCTGGCGCGGCGTCTGCTTGGCGCCCTGTCTGCGCCTCCGCGCGGGAGGAGCGAAGCCTCTCTTCAGACGCAGCTTTCCTCCTGGACATCAGGCGTGAGATACGACCGCCGCCGCTGCAGGCCGACTGGGCGGCCAGCGGGATGGGAGCACATGGCCAGATGTGGTGGATGGTTTCATTTGGACCAGACACTGCTTTGGCGAGCGTCAGCCCGTTTTGTGAGACGGGAGGCTGGTCGGACTTGTCCTTACTTGGTCACCGTCTGAGTGGTGTGTAACGGATGCTCAATTGTTTGCCAGGTAGCAACGCACCACGAGGAAGCCAGCGACAGCCGCGCTATCTCGGATCCCGCGATATTGCACCTGAATGTATCTTGTATTCGCATTTGCTCTTGATGCCTTCAATTTGCCTCGCTCTTGGGAGCAGTGGACGCCTCGTAACGCGTGCGCCTCTGCGCCCTGCACCGCTGCCGGCTGTGAGCGCGCCTCCTCCGCCGGCAGGGAGCTGCGGGCGCTGATCGATCAGCTGACAACGTTCCTGGGACTGGCGCGGCTGCAGTCGGTGGAGGGCGAGCCGACCGACTGGGAGCTGGAGCTGGAGCCGGAGCTGGAGCCGGAGCCGGTCACCACTCTGGAGAGCCAGTCCAAGACCATTCGGCTGCTGCTCGCCGACAAGGCCTGCACCGAGCCGTGAAGTCACGTGCGGGATGACGCAGTCTGCGGTGACGTCATGCACAGGGTGACGCATCGGACTGCGGCCAATGGGACGTGATATCGGGTCGTGACGTCAGACCTCGGGTGATGTCATATGGAGCACGCCCAGGGTGACACCATGCCCATCTTTGGCTTCAAGAGTAGTGTGTTAGGACGTTTTCAGGCTGACTTTACATGGAGTGGTGACGTTTTCAGGGTGAGGTCATACCAGGCAGTGACGTCATACGCGTGACATCATATCTGGTGTGGTGTGGCCCCAAGGTGCCGCTGTCGGAGTGGCTCTGCGGTGGGGGTGGGGTAGGGAGGGGATGGGGGGGGGGGGGGGGGCAGGAAGCCCGTTCACTGCCGACCTCATGCAGAAAGATGATGTCAATGACGTCATTTGTATTTCCGCCGGCTCTGCTCAGGTCAAGAGCTGAGTCGAGTCGAGAGCGAAGACGGCGGCGAAACGTCGGATAGAGCGTGGCTTTAACGTATCGCGTAGGAGATTGTGCTGTGTTTGAAACATAACATTAAGGTCGTGTCCGTGTGGCCTCTCATACCGACTGTCTTGTCGCCAAGAAGTTAGCCAAGTTATCCCGACGTGAGGTAGCGTCCGATGCGGGAAGTGATGGGCCTCTGATGCCCGTCCGATGCAGCCTGTGATGGCCCTCGTCGCTTGGCTCGTCGATCCGTAAGCTGCTTGTGCGTGACGACCAGGCCTGATTTGGCCGGACAAGGTGGGCGTGGTCTCTCTGATTTGGCCGGACGAAGTGGGCGTGTCCTATCTGTCGCCGCGCTCGTGCTATTGGCGGCCACTAGATCCGCTGCCAGCGGTGTACCCTGGGCACACGACGTGCTGACGGTGCGTTGTTTTCCACTTAAAGTTTGCCAGTGTTGCAGTTGTTTTCCAGTAAAGTGTGTGACCGCGTCCCTGCCTTCCGGTCCGGCCGTTGGCACCGTGCCTGGCCTTTGTCAGCATGTGCCTCCGTGCGCCTTGTGCTGTGCCACGTGCCATACAGGACGCAGCTCTGGGAAGTGAGACAGAGAGTACGGGTACTTGCGCTGTACACAGCTTTAACGATGATCCTTCAGTCTGATCGCGGCCTGTTGGGGGGGGGGGGGAGGGGGGGGGGGGGCGTGGCTGCTTTTGGAGGGCGTTGCGCCGGTTTTCGTATGATAGAGTGTTCCTTGCATGACTCTGCCCTGCTTATTCCGCAGTAAAACTGCCCCTCCGACGGCACGGCTCTGCCCGATGAGTGTCCAGACTGCGCTTAGTTTAGTGCGCAGGCTCGCGCCCGCTTGTTTGATACTCTCGTGTTGGTGCTTGCGTGGGTCCACTGTCCTGCTGATTCCGCAGTAGGACTGCCCTCAAGCAGGCATCGTGCCCTTGTCGACCAGATGCTTTACTTATTTGCTACGCTTAGTTTTGTGTAGTGTTTCGTGTTGGTCTTGTGAGCCATGTTTGTTCGATACTTTGCGATATTGTGTGAGGCAATGAATACTAATGATTAGGTTAAGGGTGTTACGGAGCGACTATTCGTTCCACCGGCTTTCAAGCGCGGTAGCTGAACTCTGCTTCTGTTTGACGCCATGCACAATTACATATCCAACTTCGAATTGCTCGGCTTTGTTTTGGTCGCTAGGTCGCCGCCTGTTCAACGGAGACGTCGCCTGATGCCTGGCGGTACCGTCCCTTCCCGCCGCGCCCAGCGGCGCGCGCGCGCCGGGGTCTCGCCAGGGGTGTGGTGGTTTGCCATAAGTGCTACCACTGTAACTGTCGAATGCAGAGAATAATAAAATGTTTGCGGTTGAGCTGTAACAGTGAGGTAGGCACGCAATGACGTCTATCGCCAGTTAGGTGATGACAAATGTGGCCGTTGTTTGTTTAGATATAATCCGTCTCGCGTGTTGACTGCAAAGGCCATTCTGAGCCCGCAGAAACACCGTGTAGAATATCTACTTCTCTTTAAAAAATGATATGAAGGCTCGTTTTCTGCGTATCTCTGAAACCTCCTTTACTTTCCAGCGGGCGTGACGGACTCGATTAGAGCTGCCAATCGCGCGTAATGAAAGTGAAAAAAGACCAACGGGCTCCGCGCCTGCTGCAGGTTCAGCAGTTCGGCCGGTTCAGCAGGTTCAGCAGTTCAGCCGGACTCGGACTGGACTTGACATGGCCTTGCCGGGCTCGTGCTCGTAGACTCGACCCATGTCACAGACTGGTCATACTGAGGCACAGGCTCGCCAGACTGGCAGCGCAGTCGTTTCGACTCGGACGCAAGCCTTAATGAGAGCGCGTGGGGATCGGATACAAACATTCTTAAAACCTTGAATTTACACTTAGGTTCAACTAGCGGGAATCGGGGCTTGTGCAGGTTCACACCGGCTGAGTGGCGGCGGTGTGTGTCAAGGAACCCGAAACTGCGCAAGTCGCGTTTAAATCAAAATTTGTTGTTCAGTCCTACTAGAGTTTTTAATGTAGCTCTTACCTTGGCTCCGGTAAGCCATGCTGAAAGAAGCGAAACACGCTGGAAGAGCAGATATGCGTTTTTCGGAATCTGACCGATTCGCGGAAAAAATGAAAACCGCGTCACGTTCAGAACTGACTCAATTCCTGTTCACCTGGTTTCAACAGCTGATTCAACTCATCCAACGCTATGTGCAGGCCTGGGACTGTACCTTAAGTTCTGCTCCTCGGACTTGCTACGCGTGCCTGTTGTCCCAGTCTCTACAGCTCGGGCGCATTTGAAGTACATGCCCCACATTCCATGCGCCACAGCTCAGGCTTGTGTGTCGTTCTTCGTGTTCACTCGGGGCCGGCGTCTGTGCTAACCCACTACTCGCGCGGGGTGCCGGTAGTGTGGTGGCTAACGCGTCTGCGTTTAAGAGTGGTAGTTAACGCGTGTGCGATGACCGCTGCACGTCTGGGAAACCAGAGGCACGGGTTTCAATTCCCCGCGGCACCCGCCCCGTGTTGCCAGGGTGAGAAACAGGTGACGCCATAATATTTTAGCCTTAGTAGCTGCGTGCCTCGTAAAACCCGATGACGAAAACTATGGCCCGGTCCCTGCACAGCATTCCTGCAGCGCCGTCCAGTCCTCAATGCCCCATGACGTCACATCCCGTTCCCGCTCCGGCCGGCGGCCGTGCGCGAGCCGTGCGCACGCGACCACGTGGTGCCGCCGGCGGCAACGACCGGTGGGTCAATGCTAAGTGGCGGCAGTCGGCCGTGGCCAGGTAACCATTGCTTGGCAGCCGAACCGATCACAAACCTTGACCGAGCGTGGGCAACCAGGCGGCGGCGAGGGGGCGGGGCGGCGGCGCGACCGACTAATCAGACGACCCTGGGGTTTATTGGCCGTGACAGGCGCGATTTGTTTCCGTCGAATGTCACACATGCGTGCAGGGGCTATGGGGTGTAATCAAATTGTGAGAGTTTGCTTGGAGGGCAGGGTCACTGCATGGATGGTGCTAGGCAAACTACCACTGAGGTTTGTGCGAAGTACCATCATATTGTATGTTTTCGTGGTCTTGGTGTACCGGGTGATCACGTGCACAAAATCCAAACCGACAATTTCAGACCCGTCAAGTCATGGGGTCAGACTGTGCCGGCCATGAATTTTGAAAATGAGCTATTTATTGGATCCCTTTACCTACAGGAAAAATCAGAGGCATGAACGCAGGCATGTCTTTAGGTCGACCAAAACAACCAGCCTATGACCACGACTGAGTAACGTCAATGCCTAAAAGGGGGATATCACAGGGTGCTAGAGGTAAGCACTCAAACAAATCCATGCATGCCGACATACCTACGACTAATCCATGCAGCCCCGAGGGATGCAGCGGCGAGACATCGGTAGATCAAGTGCCACTTCTACATTCGACGCTTCTCGCTCAGGGAGCGGCGTTCCAATCCTTACCCACAATAATGCCCGCGACTGAAAACTTCAACGCGCGGCGCATGATGCCCCAGAGAAAGACGATGAGAAAGAAGGGGGATAAGGCCGTCACCGCGCGGGGGACGCTCAGGAGCAGTCTGGAGAGCCTACTAACAGCCTGCTGAGGCAAGAGGTGACTCTCGGTGTTGAGTGAACACTCTCACCTACGTCACTCTCGGCGTAGAGTGAACACTGTCACCTACATCACTCTCGGTGTAAAGCGAACACTTTCACCTACGTCACTCTCGGCGTAGAGTGAACACTGTCACCTACATCACTCTCGGCGTAAAGCGAACACTTTCACCTACGTCACTCTCGGCGTAGAGTGAACACTCTCACCTACGTCACTCTCGGCGTAGAGTGAACACTCTCACCTACGTCACTCTCGGCGTAGAGTGAACACTCTCACCTACGTCACTCGGCGTAGAGTGAACACTCTCACCTACGTCACTCTCGGCGTAGAGTGAACACTCTCACCTACGTCACTCTCGGTGTAGAGTGAACACTCTCACCTACGTCACTCTCGGCGTAGAGTGAACACTCTCACCTACGTCACTCTCGGCGTAGAGTGAACACTCTCACCTACGTCACCCTCGGCGTAGAGTGAACACTCTCACCTACGTCACTCTCGGCGTAGAGTGAACACTCTCACCTACGTCACTCTCGGCGTAAAGTGAGCACTTTCACCTACGTCACTCTCGGTGTAGAGTGAACACTTTCACCTACGTTACTCTCGGTGTAGAGTGAACACTCTCACCTACGTCACTCTCGGTGTAGAATGAACACTCTCACCTACATCACTCTCGGTGTAGGATGAACACGCCCACCTACATCACTCTCGGTATAGAATAAACACTCTCACCCACGTCACTCTTGGTGTAGAGTGAACGCTCTCACCTACGCCACTTTCAGTGTAGAGTGAACACGCTCATCTACGTCACTCTCGGCGTAAAGTGAACACTCACCTACGTCACTCTCGGTGTAGAGTGAACACTCTCACCTACGTCACTCTCGGTATAAAGTGACGTAGGTGCGAGCCGGCTCTGTTTGCCGCATCCGCGCTCTCCACGACACGCGACGGAACTCTGCATAGCATATGCTATGGACTGATTATGAATGCAGTCAGTAATACAACTGGACATTGTTGGCGAAAGGGGCTACACAGCGCGACCCATTGGCGAGGTTTCCGTCATGCGCCTGCATAGGTATTGCGGGCTGGTCTTTTATACAGCTTCTCCTCCCTGTAAGCGCTCCTGCCTGTGGGTTCCGTAGTACGTGAATTATTTCCATAAATCCTGATACCTGGGACACCGAAAGCACTGGAATCTTGCCTCATGACAAGAAAATACATGCGCTATGAAATGGGCTTATCATTAGCTTGAATTAGCATGGGCCTGATCTCCGAAACAGGATGGTGAGGCAGAACGCCGAACCTTAATGTAGCCCCCCCCAGTCTTTCTGTTTGCATCGCCATAGACACAGTTCAAATGGGAAAGAAAGGAAACTAAGGCTTGGAAAGGAGCTTTGCTGTACGCTATCGTCAGTATAAGCATAAGCATCAATGTAGTGGGCGCACAAGTTTCCAAAGCGGCTTCCCGGACAAAATCCAGCCTTCTCACGCGAGGCTCTGGATATTGCCGCGCTCAAGGCGAGGTGTAATGAGGTCGTGTGCTCCTTCACCAACCTGTCACGTGCGCCACATCCAAGTAATGATGCATACATATCCAAGTACGTCGGCAACCAAAAAAAGATCATGGAACATTTCAATTATCCAGGAGAGGGTCTCAGTAACCAGTAACAGAACCTCCATAGAGACCTCCATAGAACCTCCGTAGAGCATAGAGACGCCTTCTAATTCACAACACGATACTTCCGATTCTCGAAGGTAGCCTCCAAATCTAGCCAATGGACTTCGCTAGCGAAAAACTGCGACAAACGGGTTGGGCTAACTAATTCATAAAAGTAGCCTCATAATCCAGAAAACGGTTCTCTTGATGTAGAAAGGGTCCTTTGAGCCCGACTCTAACTTGGGTATATGATCTCCCTGGGCTGAATTCCTATAATCAACGGGCAGTCACAATGCCTTCAGTTTGGCAAAAATTGCCTCTGCCTGCAGGCAGGGGGCAACTGCCCCTCTGCCCCTCTCCCCACATCCCCCCGCTCCAGCGCCCCTGGCCATGGATAAGGGGTTTTTGAGACCGGCGACAAATGCAACGGCTGCCAGTGTCATAACAATAGCTTCGAGTGATTAGATCGGGGGGATTTCGATGGAAGATCGAAGATCGAACAAAGATCGAACACCCTAGCCCGGTGGGGATTTCAGGCTGCCAGATTTACTCCGGCGGACAAAGCGACGCGGTATGAGCGGCATGGCGGGGACTTATTTTTAGTAGATTGGACGACTGTTTTGCGGTCGAGGATGGCAGCAAGGGCTCCACCGGTTCCCTGTCGCATTAAGGTCACCATTTTCATAATGGGGAACAAAGTTGTGTGGTGTTGGTCGAATAATACAGACTGTTGAAACTGGCATTGCATGACCCGAACACGTGTCCTGAAGTTTGTATGGGATCAAAGGCGGGAGCCCGACCTCCCTTGTCTGCTCTATTAAATGAAAGCTGTCATTGTGACCGAAGGTCACCAAGTTCATCTATCTGCGCAGCATCAGTAACGCCACAAAGCTCGCACTTCCTAGAATGATCCCAATTAAAAAGTGCGAAACCCATGCAATATCGATAGCAAAAGGTGGAGACGACATTTTTTGAACACCTCTGGCATCTTCATTCAGCTCTTTTTACAACATAATGACATTGAAAAGCGTTTCATATCTCGCCCGTCCACCAGTCAGAACGCCAAATCCGAGGCGCGACAGACAGTGTGAGGCGTACACCAGCGATGCTCGGCATCTTACCTCAAAGCCTCCGTTCCTCTCAGTAGCAGAAAGTCTCGGATTAACCCTCGACATGTGTTGCTCCAACACCCTCCGTTGACCTCTGAAGCTAGTTTGGGTATACACAAACTACAAACTCCCTAGGTCGGCAGAGCTTTCTAACGACCTTTCCAGGAACGCCCTCCATGGTAGATCCGTAGAAAAGCCGCACAACACCTTTAAAGAATCTGGAGCTTACCTGCGCTTTTCAAGCCAGTCAGCTTCTAACGACGTGAACACAACCAACGGCAGCCCACAGCCTTGCACAGAACCCAATTCATTACCGCGTGGCAATGCGTACCAAACTGATCACGTTTGTCGCAAGAAGCTGAGGTCAGCCACGATTCTCAAGGCTAGTTATGAGCCTAGATATTTGGTATTTTATGCTGCTGGGTATGTGAAGTGAATTTTGACTGAAAAATCTGTGAAAAGCACTGTCGTACCACTGATCTGTGGCGTCAGCACTGATCTAGCAGAGTTTGCGGTGTCTTGGCGTCACCTGGTAAAAACTATCCTGATTAAGCCTAGTATGCTTGGCAATATCTTGTGACTTAACTCGCTCATGCGGCGAAACTTCAGCGTTTTGATAGGTACTCTACACATGCTTACGCTGCAAGCGTTAGCGAGTACAGGCCAATATTAAACTTCAAGTTTCGTCCAGCGGGGCTGATCTGTTGTAATATAGCCTGGGCTGCTGTAATTCGTTTTCATTTTCGCACTTTTGTCACTATTCGGCTTGCAAAAGCATTCGTTTTTGTCACTGGTCATATCCGGTGAATCGGAAGTTTTTTTCACCCCCTGCATGAGGCCGCAAGTCCTGTGATTCATACTTTAGTTCCCTTTCTTTTGGAAAGGAAAGGTAAGTGGCTTCTGCGGTTGAAAACGGCTACAATGCAATCTCCTGGGTGTTCAAAAATGAATATAATTTGGTTTACCAGAATTAGTGCATGCGGGTGGAATGACGAAGGTTTTGGGAAAACGGGCAAGTACTTTTCGAAGTCGGGGACGGCTGTGTAAGCTCCCATAGTCATGTGGCATTATGGCCACCATGGCGACGTAGTGTCAGCAGAAGTTGAGCTGATGCTGGTGCAGCTTGCAATAGGCGCTATGTTAAGGGTGTGTGTTTAAGTCGGACAAAAAAAAATTTAGACGGGAGACGGCTACATATTCATTTAATAGTCGCCTGCTAAATGAAATGTCGCCATGATGACCTGAGGTCAGCAGACCCCCCCCACAACCAACGGAGTGAAACAAATTTTCGAGTCAAATGACGGGCCAGGTTCCTCTCGACACTCGCGCTCGAGATCATACCTCACCGACGTGAAGGCGCTGGGCTGGTGTGGTGTACGTGACCTGGTCACCCACTGCAACATATCAACATCTCCATGGCTTCGATGGATCCTCGGGCACCTGAGGTCATTAGCTCGCTGTTAACAACGCGCTCGTCCACGTTCGGACAAATTCCCCGGGCAACGTTGACGTTTTTGAGCCCCTGTCTTCCCGCCGGTCGGCGCTGAACGTTTCCAAACGGTGCGGCCTCGTCCTGGAGCCGCCGTTCCCGGTTGTCACGGCCGCTCGGAGCAGAAGTCGAATTCGTCGGCCGAGCGCAAGCACTGGTGCGCTGGTGTGGAGGGCTGGTAATTGGCCTGGGCTGACTGGAGAGTTTCGGTTGTTGAGGAATATTTCCTGAGCGTCTTACCGTTCTCTATTTGGTATGTCATTGCCCGACTTGGCTGGATCTTTGTGCAATTTATCGGTACAAAAGCCTTCGTAATCTGCTGGAATCAAACGCTTATCCATCCGCCGTGGATGATTTGATAATGCACTGATACTGATGTTGCTAACAATGGCGGTTTCAAAATAAGCGGATAAGCTGTGTCCGAGAATGGATAGGACGGACGGACTGTAGCAACGGTGACGAAGAAGTCTCCCGTCTTTGTTCTCCAAGACGAAACCCTATCATTAACTGCCCCGTGCTTGCCATGATCGGCGGCCAACCATCTAAAAACGAAGTAAGAGCGTTTATAAACAACGATCAGAAAAACCGCATTTATGCCGGTACCGTGCGATATGATTGGCTAGCGCTACTGTCGACACCACTCCGCGAGCACTGACGTCTGGCCAATGCGGCAGACGCCAGCAATGGCTATGCCAAAGGGTTCGGAAGAGTAGAATATCTTTATCCTGACGGTTTGGATATCAACATGTGCTTTACTCGCGTCGCTTACCATACCCACCAGCATTTCACTTTTTTAATGTTTTGCTTACGGGCGATGTGTCGACAGCAGCATGCAACGTGGATTTTACTGCATTCGTGGTGATGGACGATGATAAAATGAAGCTGAGCTTCGAGGATAAGGATAGATGGATCTAGGATGTTCTCACAATGAATATGAAGAAAGAACCTACGTTACGAGGGTACGTCAAGACGAGAGGGCTCTGGGAGAGGTTGCTCGTAATGGGAGGGTTGCTGGGAGAGGTTGCTCGTAATGGGAGGAACGAGCAGCCGGCAGCACTGTGCCAGAACCCAAGAATTTTGAGTTAATTGTTTTTTGTTAGGTGGAATGAGTGATAACAGCCGCCTGACGCAATACAGCACTGATGACTGGGCTTGCCATGAATCTTGTCTCCTGGTGTTCTCATTTCTGATTCTGTCTTGGCTAGTTGGCTTATTTGTATTAATTCGCAGCGTAAGTGCCTGCTCTGAAAAACAGGAAAGCCTATCGAGAGTTCTCAAAACTTATCGCGGGGTCGATCTTGTCTCTGCAGAGGGTCACACTTTACGAGAGGGGGCCTTTTTGTTTTGTGTCGTTCCTTTTTTGCTAGGTTCTTAGCGTCGCCGCAAATCATCTCACGTGAGAATGCTTGATTGTCTTCGTGACCGGTCAGTTGGAACATGGAGACAATCGAGCATCCTTGAGCGAGATAACCTGCACTGATGCCGAGAACCTTGCAAAAAACCCTTCCAGACATAAACGGACGGATAATGGATGGTCTCTGAGCACTCTCGAGAGTCTCACCCCTTTTTCAGCCATCGTGTTCGGATAAACTCGCAATATGGACCACACAATATACATATATATATATATATATATATATATATATATATATATATATATTGCTTGTGATCACAAGCACCTCCATCGACACCCACCAGAGGCAAAAACAAAACATTCAGATCAGCGTAACAACACAAAATCAAGTAGACAAAACGCAACGCAACAGAAGGAAGCATCTGCTTACGAACAACAGAACGGCGTATTTCAGCAGACTTACCCATCCCACAGCAACATGACGCGTCTCTATCGACATTCGCCGGCGTTACGTCACAACACAAGCCGTGTCGTCAGATTACAGCACAGCAGAACGACGCACTCCATAGCTGAACGACGCATCCTATAGCATAGTAACGCATCCTACAGCAGAGCAACGCATTCCATTGTAGAACGGCACATCTCCATCGACACTCGCTGACGACAGAAACCACAACTTCCAAATCAGTATTGCGAACAAACTTGTATAGTCATAACACGGTACAACAGAACGGCGCATGCCAATCAGAACGATAGATCATATTCCACAGCAGAATGACCCCGCACCAGCACGACGCGTCTCTATCGACACACGCGTGGGATCAGTTTCCCAAATCAGCCACAACACAAACTCGTGTCAACTATCAATGGTGCTTCAGCGCCGCACGCACATGCTGGACCCGCGTGTCGTCACCATCGACCGGGAAGCTCCTTTGTGCTTCCCTCCTTTTTGTACTGCGTTCTGGTCAGAGCCCAGCACGACCTGGGCACGACGCCGCAATCGCGCACCTGCAGCACGAAGTGTTGCAGGAAGACGAGTGGTGAGTGGCGCTCGATCAATCCCAGTGGTTGAGTGAAGAATGTGTATCACTACGCCTGCAGCAGAACGGCCTCTACTACCCCCTGTACATTGTCCACCGTCATCTCCTCTGCCTGCACGGTAAAGCGATCTTCCGGCTAAGTCACTAGCCTCGGCTGCCGGTTGTTGTCCCCGACAGCTCGGGACAGGACAGGTCACATCACCGAGGTGTCCACAGCAACCGCACCCCGAGGAGAAACCAAACAGCGAGCAGTTAAAGCAGGATGTTAGTAATCTTTGACCTCAGCTACAGCTTAGGCATGAGCGGATACAAGAGTCATATTCACGACTGAACGCTTACTGGGGTCACGGGACGACGGTGTTAGAAGGACGAGGTGGCAGCCAGGGGGCAAGGCATATATTGCAATGTGTGCTATATACGTCACCACCGCCACCAGCGGGCGGAGGAGGGAACGATCAGCGCGCGTATCAGCGGCAACTGCGGCTGATTCGCACTTCAGCCTTGTCCCTATCGTTCGTATTTGTTCATTACGGACATATTCAGCTGCTACTGACGCTGCCTTACACAGATGTCTGTTCACTGGAAGCGGATCTCGTTTTAGGTATTTTCGGATGTAATGTGCACGCTGGCCTCCAGATTCAGTGTGTCAAAAAAAAACACACAAAAAACAAAAAAGCAAAAAAAAACGCGGAAACTTCATGGCCAGACTTGTGACTGGGGTGCAACACTTAAAACACATATCGCCAGCGCCACAAGTGCTCTGCTGGGCAAGGCTGGAAGAGTTGGTACACCGCCAAGACTTAGCGCACGTGAAAAAGCTCTTTTTGCAGCCCCCAGGAGCATCGAACATGTGTGTTCGTCGCGCCCACGTGTCGTCGCGCGACGCCCGTGCCGCGGGGGCCGGGATGCTGCGGCTCCCAAGATGTTGACAGGGCAAAACTCAGTGAAAGTTTGCACACAAAGCCGCATCATCCTGGAACGCCAGGTCGACGGAGCCGGCCGCCGGGAACAACAGCGCGTGATGTTGCTGCGCTGCACTTGGGCCGGTTTTGTTATGGTGTGTGTGTGTGTGTGTGTTTATGGGGAGCTCTTTGGGTGATACCTGCATTTTGGTTTTTCTGTTTCACTTTGTGGTGCTTTGTCTTGTGTTTTGCAGCGTTGTGCTAGCACTTTAACTGAATTCGTAACAACCACCGCGTGGAAAATTCTAAGGAATGATATTATTATTTTGCAATTATCATAACATATTAATATGATTGACTTTTATATTTCTGGCAAGAGCCATCTGCGGTGCTTATTTTTACAACATGCGGGCCTAAGCGAACGACCCCCCCCCCCCCCCACCCCCATGGGCTGCGTTGACCTGAGCCGATCTCAATACCCGGGAATTCGTCAAGGGCATGTGGTATGATGGTCTTCGATATCCGGGCATGCCGAGGGCACAGACGCTATGGTCACCAGTAAGAGGGGGACACCGTGGTTAACGAAGGACCTGCTGGTGGAAAGGCAGCAGGGAATCCGTTCCCCAAGATCACCCCAAAATGGTCCGTCCGGTTTAGTTCACTTTGCTTTAAGAAATGAATATTTATGTTTTAGTTGTTTTAACCAGAAGTACTTTGACCGAAAAAAGGACCTTTCCGGAGTCCCCAGCAGCTGCCATTCTGGCGATACGGGGGCCGCGACCCGTGGCCGAATCGGAAGCATTCAAAGGGATATATCACGCACTGCGCGGGTCCCCTCCCTGGTGCGACAGGTTCCCCTACTGGGGCACCTGGCACTGGATCGACACGGCGACTCTCACTGGCGCAAAGGACCCATTACTAGCGCAGGAAGTCCAGCAAATAGTCTACGAGACTAATTCGGCTTATCGGCCCCTGGTTGAAACAGTGCGAAGGGACCCTCGTTCGATCCGCGACCTCTGACTAACACAAGACACTTCCACTATCTCAAGGTGAACGTGAAACCTCGAATAGTCATTGCTCATATGTCTTCATTGCGAAACGGTCCCCAACCAACGCCAGAGGCCTTTTCACGTTTAGGGTCCCGTAGCTGTCCCTAATGTGCCCAGGAAATGTGCCCCTGACAAACTATGGGCCCGTCGTCGACACAGGGCTACCTGTTAAGCAGTGTGGTCTCTTGACCAGCACAGGTGGCCCTTCACGGTTTTATGGCACCGGTAAATTCAGGATGCCGTCTGATTGACATTTGCAGGCATGGCTTTGCCCCTGCTTGAGAAAGGGCTTTCTAGGGCCTAGACCGGCACAGAATCGACTGTTCGGTGCTGGTGGTCTCAGTCGGCTGATATAGGACCCTCACTGTCTCAGGGGCCGGCGATCGGTGCAACAGAGCCCCTTGCTGACATCTTAGGGTCAGGGCTGGGCTACCTTAGATATGACTTCAGGCCTGCCCATTGGCCCTCCGATCAAGCCCTTCGCCGTGGGCCCCGTGAACAATGGTAGATGGCTTCTGCTGAAAAATAGACTTTGGGCGATTTGTGGTGCAATGAAATTTGTGGTCACTTGAAAGTGAGGGTTTTGCTGCACTTTTTGGTGCCCTCCGTAGATCACGCATGTTGCAAACCAACTTTATGATGCCCGAAAGGAAAGCTTGGTGGTGTCCTGCGCCGATGGGAGCTGATCCGGGATTTCATGAGGATGGTAGGCAAAGAAAGTGTAGTGTCGCTATAGTTGGTGCCACCTGCAATCAAGACTTCGCGGCCATCCGGATGCCCTTGAATTTGGTGCCTTTAGAGAGCAAACGTTATGGTACCCCGAAATCAGTGCTTTGATCTTTCTTCGCCGAATGGCCGTCCAGGGATTTAGTCAATGGGAAGACACGGGCACTATGACGTTCCTTGGAATTTGTTGCCACTTGAAAATGAAGCTCTTGGGCCCCGTTTTGGTATTACCTGGCATAGGGCGACTCTGAAAAGTAAAGCTATGAAACCCCAAAACGAAGGTTTTGAGGTCCTTCTACCAACCGGACAACACAGCATTTTGTCAGGGTGAACGGCAAAGCAATTGTGGTGCCCCTGGATTTCAGTTTCCTTAAAAATAAGGTCATTGAGCCCTTTAAGTGGTTCGCTTTGATTTGATGTCTCATGACAAGAAAGGCTGTGGTGCCCAGAAACACTTCACTCAGAAATCCGAACGAGAGAAAGCTCTGGCGTCCCTTTTCCCGAACGGCCGATCCCGGGATAGGTCAGGATGGGAGACGGAACATTGTTGTTCCCCTGCAATCTGCAATCGTACCTCTTGAGAATAAAGGTTGAGGGCCTTCGTGACACCATCTGGAAATGAGTCCACTCGAAAAGTAAATGTTATAGTGCCCCGCAATGAAGGCTTTAGTGTCTGATCAACCTGTGATTTTGGTGCCCCTCGAGGCACCCAAACCTCGTTGGGCGACAGGGGTATGACCCGATGTAGATAACTATGCCACTGCCCCTGTGTAGGGTATTTAATGGCGCAAAAATATTATTAAGAGGATATAACAAAATGAAAATGACTGAGAACACTTTGAAAAAAAAGAACTCACCGCTCAGGCGTTGGTTCCCGTTGTAGTACTTCCCAGTTTGGCGAGAGCCCTAGGGC
The DNA here is from genome assembly GCF_011947565.3 of Pollicipes pollicipes. Taxonomy (NCBI): domain Eukaryota; kingdom Metazoa; phylum Arthropoda; class Thecostraca; order Pollicipedomorpha; family Pollicipedidae; genus Pollicipes; species Pollicipes pollicipes. The sequence goes on from NW_023597055.1 coordinate 5,161,015, forward strand.
TGCTCTGTGTCCGCTGTTGCTGATCCTCGAGCCTTGAATTCCGCAGAAATCTTGAGCATGAAATGAAAAGCGTGAGCTTTCGAAACCATGGTCAAGAAGCTGGCTTCAACAGGAATCACAGAAAACTTTGGGGCAAAGTAAGATCGAACACACGGTTTGACAACTTGCCTGTAAGACTGGAAATTGGCAAAACACGACATTTGATGCAATATCAAGTATCAAAAACTTAGGCGGAAACAAAGACATGAAATACAAAACAAGAGCCATGTCGTAAATTCAACGTACTCGTGGTACTCCCAAAACAGGAATACAGCCAGGGAGCCGAGCCTCTGTCTCAGGCCCGGATTTTCATTTTCCACTACAACTCATAGAGAGCTCTCGAAAAGTGGGAAAAATCGTCGGAATGCGTATTCACCGAACCCAGGTCTCCTGGCAAAATCACAGCTGCGACTCTGCTCCCAGGCATAGTGATATGGGTAGTTGGGCGTAAATTGGTTCACTAGTTAATGTGTGGAGGCAACCCTCCACCCCCCCCCCCCTCCCACCCATTAGATCCACCCTGCCCGGAGCGAAGAAGCTGCCTTTCCAACCTGGTCATGGTTGGTGCATCTCCGGGCATCCACTCGTCCGGTCTGGCACGTCTTGCAAACTGGGTCGACCAAATCAGCTGACCTCCATCCGATTTAAGAGCGGCACCCCGACCATCAGCTAACCAGTCCAATGCGTGACAGTGGTAAAGACATAATAAAAGCGCACAGCTTAGCTTAAGCACGGGGAATGTTGACTTACCATTAAATGTGTCCGATGCCTCCTCCTCCCTAAGCAAGCGGCCGCGAGCGATTTGGCGGAAATGCAAGGTGTTCGAGATTATTCCAGTGCGATAAAACATTATAGTTAACAAAGCTCAATTCACGCTGCTTTCATGTAACAAAGCTGTTTAAAAGCGTGGTATTTAGCTCACATAACGTTGTTGTCTGTGCCTGCAAGGTGCATGGAAACAGCATTGCTCTTGTCATCAGTTTATTAAAAGAAATATGATTATCTTGTAGTCTGCTTAAGAGCCACCGTGAAATATTGGTATTGATTATAAAAAACGTTGCAATAATAGTTTCATATGACAAATGACTTTTCCTAGAATTTTCCAAACGTCACGTGAGCTTCAGCAAGACTTTAAGTCTTGACAACTATAGAGCTATAAACTGCACGTGATTTAGCTTACGTTCAGGCTAAGCAAACTCGCTGCGGCTCGATTTAAGTGTCACCTTTTAATTAGAAGCATATCGTTAAGTGCATACATTTTACGCAGATGTAGCTGGTGGCGGTATGCTGGGAACTTTGCGACAATCGTGAAAAGTCTCAAAGCGTTCACGTTGGCGCGCTGAGAGGTTTGTAAAACTAGCGGTGGTTCCCAAAGCCACCGCAAAACAGCAATCCTTTCTCACGGCCTGCTAAAGTGACAAACTGGTCTCAGATGAAACCATGTAGCAACAGGCCTCATGCAGATCATGCTTGTGCAGATCGTCAAGCATACTTCCAGGAGGACTTACGGTATAAGTCCTCAACAGCAGTTTTCAGTGTGATTCTTACTTTGCAATTTCTATATTCACATCGCCATTTTACAAACAGCACGTGTCTTATACGATGTTCTTTGCTAGCTGAGTTTGTTGCCGTATCGGTGATCTTTACAATGCCCAGGATCGTCATACACAGGCCCAGCGATGTGAGAATGACGCGTTCAGAAATAGCTACACTTCGACTTATCCCTCTTTACAGCTTATTCCTGTGGCGGCTTGAATGCGAGGTTCACCATAGTTCATCTATTCTTTCATATCTGATTTTTTAGACAAAACCGTCTATTCATGCAGCTTTCGACTAAAATAAATGGTTGAACCGAAAAGTGCAACACTCAGTTTTCCAGGTCTAAAACAACGCAGAATTACACACGAAAGCAAAGAGCCACCTGAGTTCGTCTCGTCAGTGAGCTATCCCCGACGACTTAAGTTGGCAGCATAAGCTGACAACGATCAGACGGTGAACATCGACGTACTGAGCCTGATATTCTCCCTGACAAAATCCTGATATCCTCAGCAGACGCGTTTAGTGGTGTTGAATAAGGCCGTGTCTGTCTACAGGCACCGGAGTATTCCGTTGCATTGTCCCTTGTTTTTGGTTCTTCCGTAGATTACAAACACCATGAGAGATGACAAAATGCATTTTTCAAAAATGAGGAGACCGACAGAACTGCTCAGTCACCCTGAATGATTCCGAAAATTGTATTTGCATTGTTTAAGATATGTCCCTGATGTATTCACGTTTACCGCAAATTGATAAGCTGATCAAATTACCCAGGACTGGATCATATGTCTGAATATGAGGCACGGCGCAGGCAACTAGAAAATGATATGGCTTTCCAAATCCTCCCAACTCATCGAAGGTGAAAGATATAAACCATCACCCACCTATGTCACAGGTCTGCAACAGAAGTTTTAGCGTGCCACTTAGGCACGGAATCACAAACAACGAACAACAGCAAGTCACGTTGATGGCACACGACGGATTTAATTCATGGCTGTTCTATGGCATTAGCAGGATCAGCTGTGATGTGGATCAGAAATTCCATGCGTAGCATATCATTTAATCTCCGAACCTTAACAAGGACGGCAAAGTCGACAGGCGCTGGCCCAAACACGCGCGTGAGAAAAACAAAACACACTGTGAACGTGAAATTCTTCACCTCCGCAGATAATCAACAGCGACTATCTCGCTGAGTAAAACAGAATATACGACGTGCATTTCGGCGTCCTCACAGTGACGCCAAGGAACGTGGCCGGCGGAGAGGCGCGTCCCAAAGACGTCACGCGCGTTGAGCCGAAATCTCCGCGATTTCAGCGCGAATGCGGCTCATGTTGCGCGACCAACCGGTCTTCTGCGTCGGCAGCCTCCGAACTGCAAAGGCTGGCGGTCTGTTCTGCGCCGTCTCATTCGCTGATTGGTTGTCGTTTGCTGGCTGCTCGCACACGCCAGACCAGAGCCAGTGCGAGGCCAGTGCTCGGGTCAAAGCAACGACCTCGACGATGGGGCCGTGTCTTATCAGCTCTGAAGCCGGCAACGACTACAGCATCGCCAGGCGGTAGCACGCCACGATTAGGACCAGCAGAGCCTGGCTGCCGCCTGCGAACGCAAGCGAACTTGGGTCAGTGTGCGAGACAGGTTAGGCTGGCATGCAAAGTTTGAATTCCTCTTTGCTGCCGTCTCGCTCGATGTTACCTCTAAAATATCGTTAGAGATTCTCGTCAAACAAGCGGGATCAAGGGCCAGGTGAGTTTTAAGGTCAACTGAACGGAACTTTTGCAGCTTCAGCGGTCCAGTGCGGCCCGGCCAGCTACGTTGTCGCCGGGATCATATATTTGCAAGCACTGACAGCGCCACTTTGGGGATTAAGGAACCGTAAGTATGAAAAAGAAGCACGCAAGAAGATGTAGCACGATTATTTTGTTAAAGAGCCGATTGCAAAAAAGGTAGTTGAATCCCCTCAGCGATATTGACATAAGACAGAGTCAATGGGAGCATCCAGGAACAAAGCCCCAATATTAGGCATATTTAATCTGATACTATTGTCGCGATTATGCGATGATTTCCGACATAACTAACACAGCTAGATGATGTATTCTTTCCAGATTGATGTATCATGACGTATTCTGAAACTGAATTCTATGAGGGTATTCCAGAGATGCAAAACAGGGCGATAAGCAGAGTTGTCAAGATGCATTTATAGTGAACTGCATGCAGAGTAAATGGGACAAAGCTTTGTTTTATTGACATAAATGCAAGTGCAAACCAAAGTTTTGGCAAAACTTGGCCAGGATGCCGACTGGGTCAGTGAAAAGAGGAGGCCAAGCGAGAAAGAAACATTGCTGTCCGCCACAATCCTTCTGTGCTCTGTAAATAAGGTTAAGTGTTCACATAGCACGTAAGGATGCATGCCATAGGCGCATACAATTCTCCGAAGGAAGTGAAGTAGGTGCACGTGATTTAAGCGTGACCCGTTGCCACGGCCGTCTGCTGATGGTCCGCTGCTGGTGATCACCGTCTCCACGTACCGCAGTCTCCCCCCCCCCCTCTCCCCACCCTCTTTGTATTGCTCCTTGGCTCGCCTGTGACGCGTTTTTTGATAACGCTTTCCGCGCAAAAGTGAAGGATGGAGTGCATCGTACCGTATCATGCTTTCGTGCATGACATGGCACTTATACGATCCTTCCCTTACTTTAATCCTTGGAGGCGCCTCTGCGCTAAATAAGTGTTCCTCTGCCTTCAGCTTCACACATGGATATTTTTGCAAACGTTGTTCATTCACAGCAACGTAGTACTGCCATAGGTTCGAGGATTTTAATGAATAACTTTTCGCAAAGCCTTAACATGCTTTTGTCACCGATCTAGATTAATGCACAAAGCTTTGCATTTTGACAATCAGAAGCATCCTTTATAGTTCTGATTTGCTTACCGGCAATATGCACCTACACTGTATAGGATCTCCCCCTCTGTTTGTTCCAAATTTCACTAGAGGTCCTCCTCAACACTGAGCGATAGCACTGGCACTGTGCTTAATATGCGTGTGAAATTTTCGAGCAGCGCGCAACACGGATGTCGGGAAAAGTCAGAAAATTTCAACAACCGGCTCCAAACCGTTTCAAAAGAAAACAGAGAAAATCTCTCGGGCAAGGCAGGATCGTCCCCCTCCACCCGATATGCGACTAAATGCACGCCGTTTTTCTTGCGGCGGATTTCCGTAATGTTGCAACATCACAATTTTACCTCCGCATTCGAATAATGCGCAAAAGCTAAATTTCACAACTGGTCAAAAATAAAGGTTTTTATCTGAACCGGGCATGAAAATCGGCAATCAGGCTTAGCAGCGACACAAGACTAAACAACAATGACCAGGGAAGAAATGGACACCCGCGCTGGGAAGAGCGTGGATGGATTTACGCAGACCCTGACGCACTGCCGCATGCAAAGTACGCATTTGCCAGTTTTGGGAAAGTTTGTAATAAGCAAACCATGTGGTTGGCAGTTTTGGGGATATTTGTAGAAGGCTATCGGATTTCGGCGACCAGATCAGATAGAGGCGGAAAACCAGCTTGGTGTTGCAGGGAAGCGCACTGTCTACCAGATCAGATGAAGATGGAAAACCAGCTGTGCCGTGTGGAGGAGCGCAGTGGCTACAAACCGCTAGGCGATTTCAACACTGTTCGCGGCACAGGCACACCAGTTCTTGAACGGGATGAGGTCAACGCCATTTTTTTTGCCAAAACGGGCCTCTCATGCAACTTGCTCTGCCAGATCAGAAAATAATTCTGCACTGCGAGCTGCACATGTGCATGAACTGATTCAAGGTGACAAGCATCCACCGAAAGGATAAACGCTTTCGCAGATAAATATTCGGAGGTGTTCTCGAAAAAAACGCGAGACGTGGTCTGGAGAACGCATAAAAGCGCCCATTCGCTTATCTGATCCCGGTTCAAGCGCCGCTTCTTGTGGTCTACAGTTTGAGTCATGACGGGAGCTCCATTCCTCATCCTGTTCACCTCATGAGGATGTGACTGAAATGGCTTCTTACATCAACTTAACACATTCTGGTACGACGGGAACTGCAATGCACATAAAAATGTTCCTATCCCTGCCACGGCCCTGTGACTGCAACACGTGGGGAGCTGGAAACTGAGAACTGAAACAGCTGAGCGGACTGACAGACCCTGGTGGCGGGCGGGGACTTGCCCGATGACACCGCTCCTGACTCAATGCTGTCGGATTCAGCGGTCGACAGCGGCCGATGACATCACTCCTGGCCCACTGTTGTCACGTTCGGCGGTGGGCGGAGACCTACCTGATGATGCCACTCCTGACCCACTGTTGTCAGGTTCGGCGGTGGGCGGGGACCTACCCGATGACACTACTCCTGGCCCACTGTTGTCAGGTTCGGCGGTGGGCGGGGACCTACCCGATGACATCACTCCTGGCCCACAGTTGCCAGGTTCGGCGGTGGGCGGGGACCTACCTGATGACACCAATCCTGGCCCACTGTTGCCAGGTTCGGCGGTGGACGGGGACCTACCTGATGACATCACTCCTGGCCCACTGTTGCCAGGTTCGGCGGTGGACGGGGACCTACCTGATGACATCACTCCTGGCCCACTGTTGCCAGGTTCGGCGGTGGACGGGGACCTACCCGATGACACCACTCCTGGCCCACTGTTGCCAGGTTCGGCGGTGGACGGGGACCTACCTGATGACACTACTCCTGGCCCACTGTTGCCAGGTTCGGCGGTGGGCGGGGACCTACCCGATGACACCACTCCTGGCCCACTGCTGTCAGGCTTGGCGGTGGTCTTGGAGGCGCCCGGAGGCTGTGCACCAGGAGGGGGAGGTGGCCGGCTGCGGAGCGTTGTGGCTGCGGGCTTGGCCGTGGTCTTTGGAGTGGTCTTGACGGTGGTCTTCGTTGTGGTCTTGGGGGTGGTCTTGGGGGTGGTCTTGGCAGTGGTCTTGGCAGTGGTCGTCACGGCCGCTGCTTTGGAAAGATGAGAAGATGCTACCGTCAGCTGTACGGCACTGAAAATAAAACTCTTCGAAAGAAGCGACCCAAAGAAAACTTTGATCTGGGTTGTAACAACACACGGAGCACTCTTTAACGAATGCCTCCTCCCTCAGAGCGCCCCCCCCCCCCCCTACCGCATCTGCCCGTTAAAAGGGGCGGCAACAGATGCCCAAATAAAGCAGCGGACTTGTTCGCGTACTATTGGCATACCAAACATGTGCTATGTGTCACCAAAATTGCAAATCTACATCCTCCAATGACCAGGCATTTGCAGAGGGTAGCGGGGGTATCAAGGTGTGGGATAGAGGACGATAGACACATGAGGACAATAAAGGACAATGGACACACACACGGACAATGGACAATGGCTCTGCAATGTAGCACTGGATTTAGCTAGATGTTCTCTCGTCGCTATTTTTGGGTGTTTCGTCTATCACAAATCCCAAAATTAGTGGCATTTCTGGTTTATGGTCACCATGGTCCGTCACAACCACGAATCGCGAGGTAGCGCATGATTTTCGAGTGCTTTATTTGAATGAAAGTTCAGATCCACTCCCACTTCTGCCGCTTTACGCACATCACCATTCAATGTCTGTCTGAAAGCCAAAGCGAGTGCAGAAGTCTCGGCTTCATTCAGGACTTTGCCCGTCGTGGTCGGCTCCATAGATCCCGATGGCTCCCAGTGATCTGCCCTCACCTGCTTTCTATTTCTCACCTGACCTTTCAAGGTCACCCTTCAGCAGCAAAGTGACCTGTTCTCACCTGCTTTCTCCTTCTCACCTGACCTTTCAAGGTCACCCTTCAGCAGCAAAGTGACCTGCTCTCACCGCGAATACACTTCAAGCACGTCGTGTGATAGGGTTGATCAGTCACTTATCCCTTTGGCTTTATGAACGTCATACCTGTGCTGGCGGTGGTGGCCCGCTTAGTAGTCGTGGCTTTTGTAGTTGTAGGCTTAATCGTGGTTTTAGTAGTAGTCGTAGGCTTGGCGGTAGTCGTAGCTTTAGTGGTGGTCGCAGCCTTAGTGGTGGTCGTAGCCTTAGTGGTGATTGCAGCCTTAGTGGTGGTTGCAGCCTTAGTGGTGGTCGCAGCCGGGGCCGGCGCTGCGCCCCCTTTGACAACGGACGCCTCCTGTGTACCTGCGTCCTTCGCAGCGGCAGAGGTCACCGACTCGTCGTCATAGTAGTAGTAGTCGCCCGAGCTGGAGTCAGAGTAATAGTAGTCGCCAGAGCTGTAGTCTCCCGAGCTATAGTAGTCGCTGTAATAATCGCCGGAGCTGTATTCCTGAGACAGGCAGCTCGGCAGCAGCAGCACTGTAAACGACCAAATAGGACTGATCAAATGCGCGACTCATACACCGGGCAAACGTTTATGCTTTTGGTTTGTAGTTTTGTAGCTTGTTTGTAGTTTATGGTTTCTGGCCTCATGTGAACCGTTTTCAAAACAAACACAGCGCACTTGGCATCGCAGGTTTAAGCGGAAACGGCTGGCAAACATAGATAGACATGCAAATTAAGAGATGCATCGTCGAGTTGTTTTCATCAGATCCTTGAAGGGAGCGGGACGATCCCCTTGAGGGTCATGACCTCTTATGAGTGTTGGTAGCCTGCCGCCAGGGATTGCACTTATGCGGGCTCACAAAAATTCAAGAAGGTTATGAATCATCTGACGAAATATTGGACTAAAAGGTTGTGAGCGTCAGTTTTATATAGCACCAGTGTAGCATGGGACAAAACCATCAGCACCCCAAAACGCGTTATGACGGCAAGCAAGTGCAGCACGATAGGACACCATACCATATAACGGCGATCGTTTGGAGTCAGCCAACGCGGAGAGGGGCAGCATCAGCATGGAACCAGTAGTGGAAACGCATCTCAAGCATCGGTCTTCGTGCTGTCCAACTAAATTAACATGTGCCGGCTGTCCGGCTTTTCACAGCCCGCTCTGCGAATTCCGCAACAAACGTATTAGATACACAATGGTAACTGATCTGCATCCCGGAACGCACTATAGCCATAGTCTGCATATTTTATATATATACAAGATATGCTCACAATAGCCATAGTCTGGATATCTTATATATATATATATATATATATATATATATATATATATATATATATATATATATATAGATAGAGAGAGAAGAGAGAGAAAGAGAGAGAGAGGGAGAGAGAGAGAGAGGAGAGGAGAGAGAGAGAGGAGAGAGAGAGAGAGAGAGAGATATATATATATATATATATATATATATATATATAAAGTCTGCATTTCTGCATGTATATATATATATATATATATATATATATACATTCTTCTTCTTCTGCACTTCTGCATATATATATATACATGCAGAAGTGCAGACTATATATATGTAATATATGCAGACTATGGCTCTAGTGCGTCCCGGGAATCAGATCAGTTACCATTGTGTATCTAGCACGTTTGTTGCGGAATTATATACAGTCTGCACCTCTCGTCAGGTCGCCCTCCGGTGGACGTTAGATACGTGCGTACTTTGCCACGTTTGACACCACGGACTGCGCATGTGCTTTTCCAATGTGAAACAGTTGTATCGAGCGTTCAGTTGTGTGATTGTGGTTAAGACGTGTGTGGCAAGCGTTATTACAAAAGGCTTCATTTTGTTTCCATGTAAGGCTCGCCTGTTACGTAAGATCACCACCACACGCACACCTTCGCTTCATGGATGTGCTTATGTGTGCAGTTGCGTATATAGCCGATGCAGATTAAAGCGCAGGATGACCTCGCATTTCAGACCTGCGTGCGGTCGTCGTTGTTTGCATACTAGGTGTGCTAACACAACTCTAGGTAACTTTGAGGCTTTACGTGACCCTGATGTGACATCGACGTGATTTTGATACCGGGTGGTACGGTCATGACCTTTGTTGAATAGTAAGAAGTCTCGTCTACTTGGATTGATAACATAGCGAACTTGCAGACTGATTTGGCCGTGCTCTAAAACTTGATGTTATTTGACAACAACTTAACCGAGCCTAAGGAAGGTGAAAAACATTGAAATTGTCCATAATTTAATTGCTTTGAGCGTTTGACACATCTGGACAAGACCTGGCCCACACATGACTAAAAGTGTGCCACGTCGCGCCAGCCATTTTCAACACGCGGATCTTTGAAAAAAGTTCGTAGGTCATTGACCCTGGTTGGCAGGATGTTTAAATGTTTAGCTCATGTTTGGCATGCTTGAACCAACCATGTTTCCAATTCATTGTGTCATGACATAAAATAAGGCTGTCACGAATGTTATCGCCACGCGCTGGTCAGTCTGGGAGACATCTTTAAAAACGGGGAAGGTTTGCTGGCTTGCCCCTTCCCCCGTGCTCAACCCCGCCCCGAGTGCAAGGAAGCTCCTGTCGCTCGGCCCGAGACCTGGTCTGCGTTCAGACTCACCCCCCCCCCCCCCCCCTAACACTCACACGCTCTATAGCCTCTGCGTTGCCGCAGGCCTACCTGCCAGAGCAGTCAACAGCATCAGACTCTTCATGTCTGAACCGGGAGTTCCGCGAGTGGCGCGCAGACCGGCAGACCAGCAGACCAGACCAGCCCGTCACCAGACCGACAGACCGGCAGACCAGCAGACCAGACCAGCCCGTCACCAGACCGGCAGACCAGCAGACCAGATCAGCCCGTCATCAGACCGCCAGACCGACAGACCAGTAGACCAGCAGACCAGACCAGCCCGTCACCAGACCGCCAGACCGGCAGACCAGCTCACGAGCAGCGCGGCCGGCGTCGCTGCTGAGCCAGACTGGGGGCGCCGGGGTCGCCCCTGCCCCTGGCGGGCCGTGTTTGCGCCCGGTGGCATGGTGAGGTGGCCGTCGCCGAGCGCGGCCGACCATGGTCGACCCTGGGACGCCGTCCAGGATACCGCCCCGGGGCACGGTAGAGGTCGACGGACCCCCACCAGCCGGCGACCGACCTGTGGTACGGCGGTGATGTTCTTTTACCCAGCTGCGCACGTGCAGCGCTGTTTCGCTGTGTGGATCTGGAAGACATGTGTGCGTACGAAGTAAGGACAACAGGAGTCCAGTATTGCGTTTGTAACCGAGTTACTTGTATGCTACTGCTGCTATTCTGCTACTTCAACTGCTACTCTGGACGCACATCCGTCGTCAAAGGGCTCATAGTTATGTCTGTGTTTCCATCGTCGTCCACGATATTCATGCCCCGACAGCGTGGTCACAACGTGCTTAATGCTATAGTAAACCAGCCAATAGGGACCCGCGAATAGGAAACCGCTAATCCAGCACATACATCGCATGCAGCTTTCTATGCCACGGCTCAGTCCAGACCAATATGCACGTTTCCACCCTCAACTCGAGCACCGGGGCACCATCGCGAAGGGCCCGAGCGGTCACGTGACGTGGAGGGACGCCCACGCCTGGCACGAACGGCACGTGCCCAGCATTTTGCAATACATCACCGGGGTAATGGGGGCGGTGGCGCGGGGTCCGGTCACGGGCGAGGACGCTTGGCGGGGCGTCCGGAAGCGGCCCCGGAAACAGGGCTAAACAAGCGGGGCGAGCAAGTAAACAACATGTCGGGGTGTGATGTGGCGAACACATTCGACTCATGACGTACGTGTTTATGCTGAGTGATCGGGGAGGGACGTAATCCGTTCCTTTTCGCCGCTTTCCTTTTATCTCCGGTGCACGGCAGCTGGCGGCGCTTTGCTTACATTTTGAATGCCGAGACACCTAATCGGATGTGCTGGCGTCTCTCCGACCGACTCATAAGTCACGTGGTGAGCTGCAGGCACTCTAACCCTCTAGACAATAACTCTCTGAAGCACTTCAGCAGACGTGTTGCCATGCTTGGGAGCGTGATGGCGACATTTTCTTAGCTTTCAGCAGCGGTGTGTTTATGCTGCACAGAAAGGTCTGGACAGCCGACGGTTGCGCCCCTTCGTCAGACTGTATGTGTGTGTGTGGGGGGCGGGGGGGGGGGGGGCGAAGCGCGCATTTGTTACCAATGATGTTACGACTTGGTGGAAGCCACACACTCATGCGTGCTGTACAAGACAGCATGATCTGCACTACACGGAGAAGGTGGATGCTTGCAGTTGGTTTTCGATGGCTCCATTAAAGCTGACACGACGCTGCCCGCCTCCTACCGACTTCCTTACTGCGTCTTTTTGCGCGATTATGCTAATAATGCTGTGTTGACAAAAGCAGTTTCCTCGGTGCACTTGGTGCAACTTGTTTATTCCCAAGGTCACGGGATCTCCTGTTCGCCGGTGCTCAGCGGGCTCACACTCACCCAGCGGCCGCGCCAGTCGACGATCACCATTAACATCCCGCGCCTCTCGCTCGAGCTCGGCGGCGCGCTGGTGACGCTCGGCGGCGCGCTGGTGACGGCCGTGACGAGCCGTGACGTGACGCGCGGGTGGTGGCTCGCGCGGCGGCCGGGCGCGGCGGGGCGTCCCCGAGACGGCGGCGCACCCCTGATGAATGGCTCGTCTCCGGAGGTCAGGGTCACACCGCCGCGCCGCGCCGAGCCGACCAAGCCCGCTCCCAGACCGACGCCGAGCGGCGCCCGGCTGGCCGCGGAGGGACGCCAGCTCCGACCCGGCCAAGAGCGCCGCCGGTCGGGACGCTCTTCATAGTTGTGCGACGGCACCAGGTAAGCCTTTTACGAAACGGCTGAGGCGAGTTCTTTTACGAAATGATTGAGACGAACTCCTTTGCGAAACGATTGAGACGAACTCTAACGGAATGATTGAGACCAATTCTTTTACGAAATGATTGAGACGAATTCTTTAACGAAATGATTGAGACGAATTCTTTAACGAAGTGATTAAGACGAATTGTTTTACAAAATGACTGAGACGAAGTATTGATATCACGGATGGAAGTTATTTGAACAATCGTGCAAACGGCTTTTCAATAGAATTCCAAATCGTTTAAATCTATTCATTATTCGCAAATGATCATCAATAATTACTGTTTGTTGGCACTCATCTAGCTATGTGTAGTGTACAAAGCGGGTAAGTGTAAACAATCGAGTGCTTTTTTTTATTTCTAACTGCCTGTTGATGAAGAGAGAATGAACGGAAACAGAGGTCACGACCCAGCTCTCTGGCATGGGCACCATCGGCTCAGTATTTTGCATTGTTAATTCGTTTTATGCCTCCACCGCGGAAAACAAATGGCAGACCGTTGGAGTTAATGGTACCTGCAACCTCCCGCTGGAGTGCCTGAGTGGTGGCAGTTACGGTCCATCGCTCAACTCAATCGATTGGCACTGTGCACCATGGCGCACTGGCAAGGCCATTGCTCTTTGCTTAAAACCATGACAAGGCGGTCCTTGCACGAACTGACACCGTTGCATTAGTCAGGTGATTTCATAGACTGTTGTGCAATAAGTTTGTGATTTAGGCGTGGTGAAGGAAGACCTTGTTTGCGTTTCTCGCGGGCGGTCTGGAATCGGTGGATGTGTGAGCCGCTGTTGATTGCGTGTTTGCGCGAAGGAATGCAGCCGAAGGATAACGAATTGCTAACTTATCCTGGAAGTGAACAAAATAAAAACGCTGCGATGTTTGTCTTCGCTGTCCATCTCCACCGCCTACATATGATATTTCAGAATAGCAATTTTACGGCGGACTGATGCCTCGACGAGGTTTTGAAACGTTTTAAAGAAGTTTTAGCGAATACTTGACACTGAAAATTGGGCATTGGAACTTGGAAATGATTGTTTGAATACAATTTCATGAACATTCAACGATCACTAAATGGAAGACACAAGCGTGCATCCGCTTAGTTCACCCAGTTTCTTGGGTGGGACCAGGCAACGGTGTTCGTCGATCGAGGCACTGGAGGCAGAACTTCCCTTTTTCCAGTAGTGCACCGCTTTTTCCGCTTGAATTCATGCCCTGTATCATCCACGCGCGGCGCCAGCGGAGGGGCGGAGAATGGGGCCCGTGCCTTCCTGGGCTCTTGCGTGCTCCACGGCGGCGGTGACGAAAGCAACATGCTTTGTGCTGGAAGTCTTCCCCGCATTGTATGGTGGAGCGAAAATAAAATCAAGTTTTGGGTTGTCAAAAAAACACGCGCGTGGGTGCATGTTTTTAAACGGAAAATCGGGACCAGCAATATTTGTAACATTTTGGGTAGGGCGCACGCAGCGCTTTCTTAACCATATATAGTCTAGCAAACATTGAAATCTATGATGGTTTTGGCCAAGGCATTGTGTATTGGAAGGCAGGACGCATTCAGTCTCAGTTCCAGTGTCATTTGTTATTGTCTATCGCCATAGTAACAATACTCACCCTAACACTGTACGTTGTGAACAAACTCTCTGGTTGGCCAGAGAGTTTGCAACGTACGGAATATTTCGTACGCTCATATATATATATATATATATATATATATATATATATATATATATATATATATATATATATATATATATATATATAATATAATAATTATATAGTCCTCTCTCTTCTTCTCTCTCTCATCTCTATCTCTCTCTCTCTCTCTCTCTCTCTCTCTCTCTCTCTCTCTCTCCTCTCTCTCTCTCTCTCTCTCTCTCTCTCCTCTCTCTCTCTCTCTTCTTCTCTCTCTCTCTCTCTCTCTCTCTCTTCTCTCCTCTCTCTCGTCTCTCATCTCCTCTCTCTCTCTCTCCTCTTCTCTCTCTCTCTCCTCTCTCTCTCTCTCTTCTCTCTCTCTCTCTCTCTCTCTCTCTCTCTCTCTCTCTCTCTCTCTCTCTCTTCTCTCTCTCTCTCTCTCTCTCTCTCTATCTCTATCTCTCTCTCTCTCTCTCTCTCTCTCTCTCT
>NW_023597055.1:5176416-5212961 GCF_011947565.3 Pollicipes pollicipes
AAATATATAAAATGATATGTATTTACATGTGTAAACATATATGTACACAGATATGTTTATATATATATATATATATATATATATATATATATATATATATATATATATATATATATATAGATATATAGATATATATACATACATACACATATGTGGAGAACCGGGCGCGAGGCCAGTCGTCAGGCGATGTTAATAAAGTGGCCGGGCTAGGCGCTCTACGGGTCGAAGCCCACGGCCCAGGTCGGGCCTGGCTGATGTCTGATCAACCTGTGGCGTTATTCGTCGGCATTTGTTGGCCAAGTATCAACAGGACTCTGCAGCTCAGGGGCTCGGGCATATCACCATTTGACAGTGCATAACACGAGCCTGATACAGCGGCTGCGGAACGATTTCTGGCATCACTTAACGTCCTGAACCGATTGGTATCTGTTTTTGAGCAATAGGTGCCATCGCCCAATATAGGTGCCCTGTCGTGATTACAAAATAGCATCTATTTCCTGGTAAAAAGGTGCTATTTTTGCAGCATCCAAAGCATCTGGTACCATAATTTTCTATGGATGCGGAGGGTCGGAATGGGGAGCACGTTTTCACTCGACGCCTTGAAGGCCCACTTCGTCGCTGTGGGCCCCCGAATAGCGGCGGAGGCCGCAGCGGCGCACGACGATGCCGCTCAGCCCTCGGCCGACCCGCGACCGTACCGCGTCTGCGCCTCCGCCCTGAGCTGCGCCCGGTAACTTAGCTCGAGCTGTCTGCCGCCACCGGCCGGCCGAGCACGTCCAGAGCTGTCGGCGTCGATGGTGCCCCTCTGCTGGCTGTCAGAAAGTGTGGCCCAGTCATCGTTTCGCACCGAGTTTAGGTGATCAGCTGTTCCATCGTCTCATGTACTTCTCCCGACGTCTGGAAACTCGCTCGTGTCACTCTCGTGTTCAAGGCAGGTGACACAGCAGGTCTTAACACATTTCGGTCAATCTCGCTCCTCTTTGTGCTATCAAAAATTACTGAAAGAGTCGTCTGTGCTCAACACACCGCATATCTGCTCGATAACTACTTGCTTTGGCCGTCACAGTACGCGTGCCAACCGCGTCATCTGCCGAGGACGCCGTGCTCGACGCTATCGTATGGTACGCAACGGCCGTCGATAGCGGGCATGTCGCGTCGCTCACGACGATCAATCTCGGCAAGGCCCGCGACAGCGTCGACCGTGGCGCTCTCCTGAGAAGGCGATGTAGCCTCCGGATGGTTTCGCTCTGGTGTAGCCTCCGGATGGTAGCCTCCTGTGGTGTAGCCTCCGGATGGTTTCGCAGCTATCTGCACGGTCGGAAGCAGGTGGTGGGAGAATCCGAGCCGCTACCGCTGTCACACGATGTAGCTCAGGGATCCTTGGGCGGGCCAATCCTGTTCCTCCTTTTTATCAACGACCTCTCCAGCTTCCTCACCATGGCCGCCTGCGCCGATGACACCCAGCTTTTTGTAGTTTCACACCCGACGTCATCGGCCTTTCCCACTTCGATTCCCGCGTCGGGAAGTCCATACAGTGCCTCCAAGTTTCGTTTCAATCAGTCTAAAAAAGAACCTCGAGAACACCAAAATCACTCTGATCGGCACAAATTTGCATGAGAAATCAGCAGCTTTCACATAAACATTTCTGGCTTAAATATTTACCCCTCAACAGCAATACGGGCACTGAGAGTACTCCTCCACCAACACCAGACATGGGAGGCCCACATAGCCGCGGTCGTGCGGTGTTGCAACGCCAAACTCATGTCGTCATTCAAGGTTGGGCACCACCTCAACCCCGATGTTTTGGCGCCTCTCGTTCGTGCGCACGTCTTCCCACACATACAGGGCTGTTCGCCCGTGTTGGGAGGCGCTGCCGACCGCCATCTGATCCAGGTCCTAAAGGTGATCCAGGTCCAGGTCCAGGTGATCCAGGTGATCCACTTCGCCGCTGGGCTGAGCGACTGGCATCCGCCGTTTCGACCACATCACGCCCGCATTGGAAACGCTGGGATGGTGCAGCGTGGCGGAGATGGCGCGCCGACGTGACTGTGTCAATGCGTGCCGTGCATTGCACGTCAGCGGGGTGCCCGCCGCTCTGCGTTCGCTCTTCTGGGCGCGTGCGGAGGCCTCCCAGCGCCATACCCGAGCCACGGCCCGGGGTGACAGGTCGCTGCACCTAGAACGTGTCAGACTGGCCGCCACTCAGCGGCGGTTCCCGCACTGAGCGGCCGCCGCATGGAACTGCCGACCCCCGGCAGTCATCACGCTCCATCGCAGCGTGCCTTTTTGGCTGCTTTAAGACTCTGGCTTTTTGACTGAGAAGTGCGGCTGTGGTGTGTGTGTGTGTGTGTGTGTGTGTGTGTGTGTGTGTGTGTGTGTGTGTGTGTGTGTGTGTGTGTGTGTGTGTGTGTGTGTGTGTGTGTGGTGTGTGTGTGTGGGTGTGTGTGTGTGTGTGTGTGTGTGTGTGTGTGTGTGTGCGTGTGCGTGTGTGTGTGCGTGTGTGTGTGTGTGTGTGTGTGTGTGTGGTGTGTGTGTGTGTGTGTGTGGTGTGTGTGTGTGTGTGTGTGTGTGTGTGTGTGTGTGTGTGTGTGTGTGTGTGTGTGTGTGTGTGTGTGTGTGTGTGTGTGTGTGTGTGTGTGTGTGTGTGTGTGTGTTTACATTTATGCCGACCTTGACAATGTGTATCTCGCATAGTTTTATGTTTCAACGTTCCTATATAAAATTGAATGGATACAGAATAACCACTACGCGGAAGCCCCCCCCCCCATAATAAACGAACTGAGCTGAACGATTTGAGCCTCGCGCCGCGTAAGGCAAGTTCGAATCCCGCGCATTGCGCAAGTATTTCATTGGCACGCAACACGCTTAACGCCGAGCGTTCGCAACTCCAATGACCTAGCAGCCATCTCTGCTGACAAACAAATATAAGATTATCCCTTGACTTCGCACTGCCGTGTCGGCAGGTGTTGGGCGTGCTGTGCTGCCGCCTGGTGGCGGAGGCCGGAGTTAAGCAGCGCCGCTCGCCGTTTGGCTCTGCCGGCACCCAGCTGACTCCCGTCGGCTACGACGGCGAGGATCGCGACGCCACCATCATCAGTTACGAGAACGTGCAAACCGATGACGGCTATCAGTTCGGGTGAGCCTCCTCTGTGTCCTCAGGTTCGGGTGAGCCTCCTCTGTATCCTCAGGTACGGGTGAATCTTCTTGTCCTCAGGTTCAGTGAATGTCTTCCGTGTCTTCAGGTACGGGTGAATCTCCTCCTCTTCCTCAGGTTCAGTGAATGTCTTCCGTGTCTTCAGGTACGGGTGAATCTCCTCCTCGTCCTCAGGTTCAGTGAATGTCTTCCGCATCCTCAGGTTCGGGTGAATGTCCTCCGTGTCCTCAGGTTCGGGTGAATGTCCTCCACGTCCTCATGTTTGGCAGAGCCTCCAGAGCGTCCCCGGGTTTGGGTAAGTCTCCTCCCCGGGCTCGGACGAGTCGCGTCTGAGCTCCGTACTGGTAGGTGTTGACCCCTTCCCCCCTCCCCCAGGGGAGAAAGCCTGGCGGACGGTCGCTGATGGTGTGAGGTCATCCACCTCCATTTTCATGAGAGCGTGCAGGTTTTGGCCTTTCTTAGTTTAGAAACGGCAGGGGGGGGGGGGGAGGAGGAATGGGCGCATCAACCCCAGCCATCGGTCCGCGTTGTGAAAAACGGCGAAGTAAGGGTTAATGCAGTGTCGCCTTATTAAAACAGCGCGAATAGGCCTATCGTAGTTGTACGTAGCTATGCGGTATAGCTAAGCTACACTTGTATTTTTGACGTACTTAAGTATTTCGAACACTGAGCACTTTCTTATTCAAACGTGGGCACCAAGCCCTCCTTTTCCGTCTGCGATTACCCTTTCGAAAACACGCTTGGGTTGACGCATTTTATTTCAGCCACGAATTGTTAGTTGCGTACGTTTATACAGTTTTTCACACGCAAGTTTGCCGAAAGACTTGAAAGCACGTGATGTTGTGCCTGGCGCTGCCGACGCTCAGCGACAAGAGGCACCGCAATTTTCTCTGTGGAGTAACAGGTATCCATGTTGACCAGTTGAGACGGCTACAAGATCGTCCATGACGATAGCATACCGGTATAGGAATCTAAACGGTGACACGTGCCAGCACAGGTGTCATCAAAGAGCGCCGATGTATGCGGACGATTTTCTTAAGCGTGCTGTTAGTGACGTGCAAGCTAGTCACGCGACTCGTGCGGCTGAAGAGATCCGACGCCTGCTGTCCCGGCCTCACCACGGGATGAACGGACGCCAGTGGAAATCTGGCTTACGCCAGCCATTATATCGGCATGACTGAAGGGGCTTTGGACGTCGTTATCCTCGGCGTACTCATGCGGGCGTTGTGAGTGGCTTTGAAGGACGTGCGGTTTAATTGTGGATTAGTGTTAGGCCGGCGGTCTGGCCGTGCGAGCTCGCAGGAGAGGGATGGGCCAAGAGCGTCATTTCCTCTGTAATAGACTCTTACCCGATAGTTGTGCACGGAAATAGTGAAATTCGAAGCGTAGATCTCCCTCCCCCCCTCCCCCCGTTCATACACCTCCTAGCTTACTTGACGCTCCTTCTCCCCAGACCCTGGCGGTCAATCAACCGCTGTTCATGGCACGCACAGACGTGTCAAAGTTGCATAAGATGCTACTGAGCGGCGCCGACTTACTGGTGTCATAACTTGGGATTAACAAGGCATTGGTCGTTGATCGCATTAAACAGCAGTCTCTTGGCTAAGGAAGAACCCCCACCTAGCTACATGCACGAAGTGATGTTTACGATGCGGCGATAGTGTACAACCGCGCAATAAGCACGTACGCATGCATATTTTCGAACAAAATAGACGCGACCATTCTGTGCCGGATTCGAGTCGTTTACGCCTAACCTGTCTTAAACACGTCTGCAGTCTTCTGGCGGCGGTATGTACGCCATGCAGCTGGTAACCCTTCCATCGGTTGAAAACGGGGGTAGCCGCTGTTTACAACCAGCCATTGTTTACAAGCATGCATAGCCATTGTTTACAAGCAGCTTGATGCTCGAGCTGCTGGGACTCCACGTCCTTCAGCAACTGAGGGACGCTATCCAAGTGCATCGAGCCTGTTTGGGTTTTGTTAGCAATGGAGTCGCAAACGTGTTTCAAAAAGGATGTTAGCTGGTGATGCGCGGTCACTTGGGCAAAACTTGTGCTGATCCGGAGATGCAACGTGTCAACAGTGCTTGAGCAGACAGAATGGGTATATTTGCTCCTGGTCTGTTAGTAAGGCAGCTAAAGGCGCGGTTTAAAGAGCACAGAAGGCATCATATATATATATATATATATATATATATATATATATATATATATATATATTATATGTATACATATCCTGGACGCCAACAGATGTAGGTAACAGTGTATATGGTAAAAATGTTAATTTCGACGTGTCATAAGCAAAATGGGCCAGGGACGGCAGCCGTTGATGCAGACCTACTAAACACTAGGAACCTGATACCTAGTTGATTGTAAGGCTCAACAATCAACCCCCAGGCACCGGGGGTTGATTGTTAAGCCTTAAAATCCGCCGAAAATACTTTGTTGCATGCCAGAAGCGCATGGTCAATATGTTATAGGTGCGAGCAGGCCGCCGGCGGAGGCCGAGCCGGCCCGCTCGCAGCCAGAGGCCTCGGCGCACCGGCGCCGCCGGCCGCCGCCCACCGCGGCCGCCATGCTGCAGCGGGCGCCGCATTGTCAGAGCGCACAGAATGTAACTCGGTGATGTGGAGGGCGTAACGCCCCACTCATACCTTCATCGCGCTTTGGTCAAACATTGGCCAGAGTGCGATGAAAGTATGTTGCTGATCAAGTATCTTTTTCCCAATATGCGAAAAATATACGGATCCCGAACCAAAAAAAATACGCGGCAGTTAGATGCCATTGACCGGCAGATTGTGTGCCAGGGAGGTATGGACAAAAAGCAACAACAAAGATTGTGTTTTTTTTGCATGCCAAGATTGCGTAACCATACGCCGTGATATACTGCGTATGGTCACGCAATGTATCACGGCGGGGGGCGATATCTCGGGATTACCGCAGAATTTCGACCCGTTCGGGTCCCTCTGGTCTGCAATTATGTCAGGGAGCTGCCATAATTGTATGGTAACTCCATACATACATGGTCACGTCCCTTGCCGTTCGTCCGTGCATTTTTGGGAACAAATGCACGGACGAACGGCAAGGGACGTGACCATGGTGGATTAGCATAAGGACGCACTATATCTATATATATATATATATATATATATATATATATATATATATATATATATATATATACAGGTATGCACTATATTATATTATATTATATGTATACATAAAAGACAAAAGTGCCACTCCATAACAATAATCGTGGCAATCGACAACAATCGAATGACCAACAAAAGAATCACTCGACCGCATGGTAACACAGCATCCTTTTAAATTTCACAAAACACTTCATTTGAGGGCTATTTATCGCCCACAATTTGCAAGTTTTAGGACCACATAACGTATTAATGAGGGACTGAAAGATGAAAATACGCGATGACGTCAAGAATCGTATTTTTCAACTTGCTCTAGCGAACACCATTGGTATAGCATGAGATGTGGTAAAAGCACACCGGAAAGCTCAAAACCTATATTTTGTAATCAGTGGTCAATAACTTATTCACCGCACATTGGATGCATGGTAATTTTATTTGGCATTTAGCCTCATTTGGTTTCGAAGCGCAGATTTGAATTTCTACAATCCGATTTGAAACTGAAGGCTAGTTCATTGTCGTTAGAATTTTCCTTAAAAATGTCGGATATTCTAGATCGGTCGGAAGTCGAATTTGAACAATGGCGGATCACATTAAGCGGCACACCGAGGGACGAAGGGTCGGTATCGAGTGACCGGGCGCGATCGTGACATCGAAACTATTAATTTAGATCTTAAACCTAGTCACTCAGGCACTGCTCTGCAATCCCAAAATAATATCTGAGCGACGAATGCCTGTTAATCGACCGGTGCCTGTCGTCCTTCACGGGTTACACTGACGGCAACGTTGGGCGCCCAAAGTTTGCACATCTGCACATTGATGGTCAAGATACGTGGTTGAGCTGAAGACCGACGTGATGTCAAACAAACAACTGGTCTTAAGTTCATTATTTTGTCCAGTCTGGTCTTGAGCTGGAGCGAAGGGACCCTGTGTGCTGCACCTCACGCCTGGAACCGCACATGTGAAATTGGATGCCAGTGGATTGTAGGAAACCAGAGATACGGGTTCCATTCTTCGCCGTGCGCGCCCTCCCTGCCAGGGTAAGGTGTAGGCGGTGCCACATAGCGTCAGCAACTGACTGCCTTATTTGCTTTCAAAGCGCAGAATTGAATTTCTCTAATCCAATTTGAAATTGCAGGCTAGTTTGCTGCCGCTGGATGTTTTTTGGAATGGATAGGTCCCAACGGCGACAACGACGAAATTCGACACGCATCTAATTCGACGCCGGCTGCGGGTAAACCACGCCGCGGCCGAGGACAGTGTCACCGTGTGCAGAGCCGTGTTGCCGGGGTCGGAGAAATACAGACCTGAAGTTTTGTCACTCTCATAAGTGCCTCTACGGATGGTCAAGGAGAAGCGAGTGAACTTCGTCGAATAAGAATAGAAAAAGAGTTAGCGCGGCGGAGCGGTATAACGGCGGGTGTGGTGCGAACCGTTTGCTATCATCACCATGGAAATGTGCTGGCTTGTTAAAGTGTCATACACATACAAAGCTGCTGTGGTAAACTGCAAATATTTGTAGAGCTATTTGGCCAGAAGCACAAAACCACGAGTGGGAATTTTCTCAAAATCACCAACAGTTATCTAGAGAACTTTGCTCCAAAGGGTGCGACAGAGATCGGAAATAAATGCATACGGCTTACTGCAAAAACATCGCCATCGGTTTTTTGAAATATTGATGCAACCTCATGACTTAATCGAACATGCTGGCAATGTATCGTACGTGCGTGCTTCGACATGTCGCAAGCAAATGATTCTGCCTACTGCTCTTTCCACCTCTCTTGTTCTCACTCTCACTCCAACTGCCACGTCCACCCCCACTATGACTCGGTCTCTCACATTCACCTCCACTCGATGCTAAGAAACCACAAATCGTGCTCAATAGCACGCATGCATGCTCACTCTCCGGCAAAACGGTTGAAAGTGTTCTGGTCTGCACGTGGGAGGAGGTGATGTTGTACGTCACAATCCCCATCCAAGTCCGACCCTGAGCAGAGGCCAGGTGTCCCTCACTGATTGCCTCGCAATAGCGGCTGACCGGCACTTCAGGGTGGCTCTTAGGCATTGGGGCTCTGACGACCACAATCCGGGATAAAAGATCTAAAAAGCCCTCGGAATGTTGGACACACACCTTGCGTGGTCGCGTGGGATGAAGCGAGGCGTTCTTGGTACCGGTAACTTGGTAACTTAGTAACCTATTCCCTACTAATACAATGTCTGATGCGATCTGTACGACGACCATTGCTTTAAGACTGCAACTGCGGAACGCGTGCGCAGCTCCATCTAAGAAACAATGCTCCAATATGTCAAATAACTCGCATGGAAATGCACTTCGAACATGACATAGTCAGAGCTGGTATTGGTCACTGAGTCGGAGGTGTGTAGGTGTGAGTTGGTGAGAGAAGGTGCTTAGGCTCTAGCCGGCTAAGCTTAAGCGTATAAGGTGCATAGCGTGATAATAGATGTTGACATGCGAGGCCTGTTCGGCTCTTTTAGGTATGCAGTAAGAGTATCAGTTCTCTTGATGGTGTAATACTCTTGATGGTGTAGTACCCTTGACGTGTAGCATTCTTAATGGTGTAGTGCTCTCGATGCGTGGCATTCTTGATGGTGTAATACTCTTGACATCAACTCAACTTATAATCAGTAACAAGCAGTATCGACGTGATCGTGCATATTTCGCTCGCATCATATAAGTTTGTTTTAACTTTTTGCTGAGTCATTGAGCCTGCAGCGAATATGGCAGGGATTTATCTTCTCACGACATGTAATGATTCCACACCAGTGCTGGTCGCCCCGGACCATACGCTGGCGAACAACATCTACAGCACACGGTATGATGGTCGAACTTCAAAATATGCACACGCTCACACACACAGTGTTGCCCTTTGCCCATAAGCTTGATTAATCCCAAATCTCCACTTTCCGGTTCATATGAGACGTCGTTTTTTCGATGCCACATGAACTAGAGCCGACAATACTGTGCGGTTAATATATGAATATCCGCCATGTCGGTCACGAGAGCATAAGTGGCCAATTCGGGTGACGTCAAATGCAGTACGAAGTCCTCCACTTCGGAGGAAAATCAAGTTCGGAAATGCTGTCAAAGACGAAACACTCACGCCAACACAATTCATCGGCAGCAATACGAAGTCTACCAACGGAGGTGACCTTACCTTGCCCGATTGTTCCCGGGCAACATGACAGGACCATTGCAACATTTCCCGGGCAACATGACAGGACCCTTACCTGCTGAGACCGGCCACACGGCTCCCAGCGACCTTGAGTTGTACGCTGCTGCCCCTCTGGTAATAAGCGCAGTGGAAATGTGCCGGCACGCTTACGGCTAACGTACTTTTCATGCGGGAGTCGTCACATTCTATCTGCTTAGAAGCAGCCCACCTGCCAAAAATGCCCCTCAGGAGTTGGAAGCGTGCACGTCTGCGGTATCTGCGGGGGCCGAGTGCTGACCACGGCGTGAAGGCCAGTGAGAGGCAATTTCCTGCGAGGATGACGGCAGCTAGCTAGAATTCAGCCCAGTGTCGATCCACGTAAAAATGTTCGCATGATACCTCAGGCGGAGGCAGAAGACCTTCAGCACAAAGCGCTCTCGCTAAGTAACACACTTGTATTCATCGACTTTGCAAAGTCAAAAACATCTGTAGAAAAATAAAGTTTTTAAGTTTTATCCCGAACTTTTTGTGTGTATGGATTTGGGGATCAAAGCTCACGCTAAGTGGTACTTGTGTTAGCCCTGACCCTTGCAATCATAGGCGTAGGAACGTTTCAAAAAGTGGGGGGGGGGGCGGGGCAGGCTCAGAGTGTACTTCAGGAACTTTTTCTGGAAAGTGAGCCTGATGACCGAGGGGCGGCAGGGATGGAGATTGTTATCGCTCTTTATTCAAGTGTCACGGCTGCTACGCTAGCTATATATCTAGAGCTGTTTATCACTGGTGCACAATCTTGCCTATTCGACTCATCTATCATTTGGCAAAGATGAATAAAAAAAGACGAATAATCTTCCCTAGATTATTCTTCCATTTTAACATTGTCTTTCCTGGGGAGACGAAATTCCACGAGCGGGTAGGTGTTTTGTGTCATTAAGGAAACATTTGCCTCTACAGTGTAGATGCCAAAATACGGATTGCATGGATAAAGCCTGGTGAGAATTTTGAAAGTGGATCGATGGCTCACAGTGCGCCAGGTTTTTCATGCGCCTTCATTTCACTGGCTGCTTTTCGAAAAAATAAGACTTGTCGCAGCATTTTGGGCGGAAACAAATTCGGGAGCTTGAAACTCCTAGAAACAATGTGACAAAATTCATAAAACTGGAGATCCTCTTTTTAGAATCAAGGCACATAATAAGGCCCATCTGTCATATGATCCTTACCTGGGCCCTGCTCCTGTCCGCCGTCGGTGGTCATTGCCCTGGCCTGGATGTCTCCCGCATGACTGACTGCGAGCTGATCGTGTGTCTACTTTGTTGCCTACTTTTGGATGAGCGTTACTTCTACATGGACACACTACACGGACACTTCATTGCCCATCATGCAACGTACGCGACTTGATCTACTTTTGTGTGTAGGCGGGGGCGTAGCCGGAGCCTTGCCAAGGGGGAACATAGGGTTGACAAAAACCCATCTTATGGTGACCCCCCCCCCCCCAAATCCCCGGATATGTCTCACTTGTTGACAAGTGACACGGTTTTCTTCCTTTTATTGTTGTTTTTACCTTGTAACCAGAACAGAAACCAGGAGCTACCGTGAGCTCAATTCTGTTTGCATTTTGAGGTCAATAAGCTGCAGAAATCAGGCGTTGAATGACTGCATGGAAGAAACCACCGGCGTTCTTAATTTACAATGGTTAGCTGACTCTTTCTAAAGCGATAGAATTCAGAAGCCTTGTCAATTTTTTTTCTGGGTTCTACAGGCATTGAGGACATCGCAAAGGTAGATTGTGGATCGGTATGTTTGATCAAAATTTGAAGACAAAAATTTAATTGCAAGTCGAGTGGTCAACAATGTGTATTAGCATGGCCAAGCCATGCTTGCCTGAAAATGCTCACTATTCAGTCAGAATCGATTAGTGATGCAATTCATGTAACGTGTTCTTTAACATGCTCGCTCGCAAATCTCAGCAACAAAACCCTCGACACCAGGCGTTGCAGTCTCCATAGTCAGCGTAGCGTTAACTCAGTAGCTAACATTTAGCCGTGGCTCGCCGGTGGACGAAAATGATGACACTTCTGAAATGATTACCTTTAAACACTTAAATCAACTTGTTATGCAAGTTATGTGGCGTAATTTTGAGCATGCGCGCCCAAAAATTTTAGAAACACAAGCCTCGACCCCAGGCGTTGCAGTCTTCGTAGGCCGCGCATTGTCGTCTTGGCAGCTGATATTAAGTTGTGGCCAACGGGTGGGCGAAAATGACGACGCTCCTGATAAAGTATCCTTGGGCGCTTCATGACATCAGATCTTGTATTTAGAAGGCAGTCTGAGGGCATATTTCACGCGTGCAATTTTTAGATATATGAAAAGAACGGATTGGCCCCTAAAGCACCGCGAAGTGCGGCTGTAATCTGGTGTTTGAACTGGAAAAGTGAACGTAAAATCTCTATTTTTCGTGTTTCCGCAGCTATTTATCTGTCCAGAAGACAGATTAACACGGCGCCCGCCGTCTGGTGGCACTTGCAGTGGCCGAAACTTATCGGTTTTACGGAAGTTGCAACCTAGACCATTGCTGTCCTTGCTCTCGAGGTTGCGGACGGGCATGTTGGAGCCTTTTCATGTAGTTTGCTTCAATAATGCATTCTGAAAGAAACGAACGTTCCCAGGCAACATGGCATGATCTTGCTCGTTTTTTCCAAATTCATTTCGACCCGTGTTTTTCTACAATAATGAGAGCCCCACTCTTCTCAACGATAATGAGACATCTTATTCCCTTCCGGGCAAGGGGACTCTTCCTTAGAATACCAGGGGTACATTACCGTTTCCGGTCAAGGGCTAAAGGGCCATTCCGTCCCATCGCGAAGTGTCCTCTGGCTATCATTCTGGTGGCACGGGGCGGGATCTCATAGTCGATCCGGAGGTCATTAGAAGGATATATCATATCACATTGTGCCCATCCCTGACACGGGAGGCCTTCTGATCCGCGCAGTTAGCCCCGGATCAGCACAGGGACCCTCATTGACGCAACAAGATCCCTGATCACCGCAGGCAGTCCGATAATTTTCACATATACTCCAGTTCCATGTTTTTCTGTGTTCTTCAGAGACATTAGGCACTCCCTGACTGTAGATTGCAGATGAAATGGGGTTCATAACATGCATTAACATGGCTAGGCCATGTTCGTCTTATAATGCTCAAGATCCTGTCAGAGCTGATCGCTGATAAGAAAGCTACGTAATATGGTGCTGAGCATGCGTGCTCGCAAGGCATAGCAATAACAGGCTCGACGCCCGGCGTTGCAGTCTCCAGGCCATGCGGCGTCGGTCTTGCGGCTGTGACATTAAGTGATGGCCAATGAGCAAACAAAAAAGATGACGCATCTTAAGGGACATGGCTGGTGAACTAGGTAAATCGGCATGCATGTTTAATGTGGTGCAAAAGTAAGCCGAATGCAGCCTTAATCTGAAAAGTGGGGGGAGGGGCAGTTAACATTGCTGGCCCCCCACCTTCAAAAGTGGGGGAGGGGCGCGGCCCCCTGCCGCCCCCCCCCCCTCCCCCCTGTTCCTACGCCCATGCTCACAATCCGATCAAACCATTCAAGGTCCACGGCAGATTTGATGGCGAAAGTTAAGCGTGCCGCAATACTCGGCACGTCCTGCCCTCTGACGTCACCTGACCTTCAACGTGGCCGCCGCCAAGCCGCCGCATTTCTGAATTCTGGGAATGCGACGCTGTGACGTCATTGTGGGACTAAATCATATGGCACCAACACTACGGCGGCGGGAAAGCGGTCTTCTTTGCGGGCTGGTTAGAACATAAATATTTCCATAAACAGGAGTTCTTTCGGCCTGGGATATTAAATGAAACATTCTCAGCTGGGAAATGGCATTGGCTTGCGCTGGGGCTGCAAAATTATTGCTGGAATGCGCTTCCAGCATGCTCCCGGCAGAGAGATGAGTGACCCATTCTCCAGTGATATATTCCGAAGATTTTTAGCTGGAAGTGCTCAGAAACAATCCGTGTAAAAAGCACAACATACAACAACAACAACATAAGGTGGGGGTGAGAAACAGCGGGCCAGACGGGCTCGCAACACCCTTGGGCGCGCATTGAGAAGTGGGAATGCACATCCTATAGCCTTCGGAGGGGCGTTGCCAGGGTGAATGCATGGTTAGCCTGCCCTAATGTGGGTAGTGACTAGTGAACTCCGGATGGCGTAAATGTAGCGCGCGCTATTTCAGTTCAAGATAGCAGATTTTCCTGTAAAATAGGACGATTTCTGGCAAGTTTTGCAAATTGTGGCAGTCAAAGAGTGGTGGCCCATATCTCAGCTAGGAAATAGTTTTGGGGATATATTAGAGCGGTCGGAGTATTATATATATATATATATATATATATATATATATATATAATATATATATATTCCCTGCTCGCTATTTTCACCTAACCCATCTGACATTATGGATGTGCAAATCAACCAGCGTTTAGGAAGATCATAGCACAATAACAGCAAAATTGTAGCACCTGTTCTCCTCTCATTTCCTTCTTTCCCCATTTCATTCCATCTAGGTTTTGCAGTGATAGGATGCATATGCAATCTAAGCCGATCATTGAATGTAATATATTCATTACATATGATATATATTTTCACAAAAACATTAATTTTACAAAAAAACATTGCATCTAAATATTCGGGCGCGTTGATTAGGACGAATATTGTGCGGGTGCTGGAGCTGGAAAACGTGGTTCAGTAGGATCTATTTTAAGAAGCAGATGCTATCATGGGTTTGTCTTTAGAGGGTTCGAGATGCAAAATGCGGAATATCTTTTCACAAAGCAGCATAATAAGGATGTACAACAGAATTGCAACCCAGTTCATTACCAAAATCTCAGTTTTTAAAGCTGTTACCGGTTTCTACCAACCCTTTCGAATTATCAACCAAAATACATCCTACGGGCTACCAAACTTTAGTGCCATGGTGACGTCACGTCCACGTAGCCTTTTACTCTAGCAGCCTTGGCCACTGCCACCCCCCGCAGGCCAGATTTGCCAGGGAGCTCAGGGCGGACGCTGAGTCGGGAGCATGGGGACTAGGGGTGTGGGGCTTGAGCCTCCCGTTTTTCGGAAAATCTAACGCTCGGGCTACAGGCGTTGACTGCAAAGCGGGCACCCCAATTACATGTCAACTCCAACTAGGTTTGAGGGAGGGGGTTGACAAAAATTTGGAGGAGTTAGAGCCCCCATCTGAGTAAGTAACTCCACTTGGGGACTGCAGTCGCGCTAACCTGGAGAGCAGCCCATAATCCTCACCTCTGCGTCATGCTGTATGGTTCTGCCCCGCGTCACGTGTGCTCAGCTTCTAGAATAATCCGGAAGTGCCGTAGAAAAGTGTTACTCGTCGCATTCCTGCTTCATGGCAGTTGTTCGCGCCCCCAAACGTCGAGCTTCATGAAAGAAGTAACATTTACGGTTTAATCGCCAGTCCATTGCAGGTTTCGTTTCAATTGTACACTTCCCAACCCTTAGCACGTCGAGCGTCTTGATCACTTGCTAAGCACCACTCGCTGGCCAGAAAACCTCCTGATCAACGCCAGCTGACTGTGTTTCAGACTGCTGCCGCTTCCCGTGAACGAGTTCACTGTCGTCGGCCTTGGTGACCAGCCTGTCCACCCCTGGCTTCATTGTAAACGGGTGTCAGGAGTGTTCCTTACTTCTGAATCGCGTTTTGGACAGTCCAGTTGTGTTTCCGTCGCTCTAGTGCCAGTTGCGCTCACCGTCATTAGTCACCACATCCCTTTCGGCCACTTGTTCTTTGCCTCACTTTGGAAAATACCGCCCGTCGGGGTTCAGTAACAAAAAAGCGCCTCTATAGAGACGAAAATGTGAAACAATAATGAATCAAAATCGCTGAGTCATACTCTGCGCTTGCCACTACCCACCTAGCTGAGACTGCGACACCGGCTCACTCCATCCTCTATCCTCCCCGCCATTCCCGCTGGGATGCCCCACGGTCACCCTGACGTGTGACACGCGCTCATACCTGTGCGGCAGGTTCGAGACCTCGAACGGCATCGCGCACGAGGAGGTGGGCCTGATGTTCGGCGGCCGGGAGAACAACACGGGCGTCATGGTGACCGAGGGTCGCGTCCAGTGGGATGCGCCTGGAGGCTTCCGCTTCGAGGTGCTCTGGCACGCCGACGAGAATGGCTACCAGCCCACCGTGAGTTCTGGGGGAGAGCTGACGAGAATGGCTACCAGCCCACCGTGAGTTCTGGGGGAGAGCTGACGAGAATGGTTACCAGCCCACCGTGAGTTCTGGGGGAGAGCTGACGAGAACGGCTACCAGCCCACCGTGAGTTCTGGGGGAGAACCGACGAGGATGGCTACCAGCCCACCGTGAGTTCTGGGGGAGAACCGACGAGAACGGCTACCAGCCCACCGTGAGTTCTGGGGGAGAGCTGACGAGAATGGCTACCAGCCCACCGTGAGTTCTGGGGAGAGCTGACGAGAACGGCTACCAGCCCACCGTGAGTTCTGGGGAGAACCGACGAGAAAGGCTACCAGCCCACCGTGAGTTCTGGGGAGAACCGACGAGAACGGCTACCAGCCCACCGTGAGTTCTGGGGGAGAGCTGACGAGAATGGCTACCAGCCCACCGTGAGTTCTGGGGGAGAACCGACGAGAATGGCTACCAGCCCACCGTGAGTTCTGGGGAGAACCGACGAGAATGGCTACCAGCCCACCGTGAGTTCTGGGGAGAACCGACGGGAACGGCTACCAGTTCACCGTGACTTCTGGAGAGAACCGACGAGAACGGCTACCAGCCCGCGTGAGTTCTGGAGAGAACCGACGAGAATGGCTACCAGCCCACCGTGAGTTCTGGGGAGCGGACTGGCGCAGATCGACGGCCCGTATCAGGCAGAGATGGGAGTGAGGAAGCGTCGAGTTGTAGGACGATGACGGGTGAAAACTGGTGGTGAGTTTTTAGGCGGGGACGGGTATGAGCCAACAGTGGGCCGTGTGAGTAGAACGAATATAACCCACCAGAGCGTTGTAGGACGAGGACGTATGCAAGCCAAGAAACGCCACGTTGTGATGCGGGACGTGTAAAAGCAAGCAGCGAGTAGCATGGGACGTAGCGTGACGTACACCAACAGCGAGTCGTTTGCCTCGGGCGGGTACATGCCGACCGTAGGTTTTGGGGAGAGGGAGGGAAGGACAGACATAAACTAACTGTGGTTTTTGGGAGACGGCCGAGCGTAAATCAACGTTATGCCGCCTGTAAACCCTAGCGACGACGGACTTGGCGGGCACGCCGATACGAGCAAACAGTGAGTTCTGAGACGAGACGGGTGCGAGGTGAAATGGGACGATGCATGACGTGGACGCGCACAAGTCAGCGGTGGAATGTGCGAAGGGAACTGGGTGAAGTGGTGAGTTGTCTGGCGAGAATGGGCGGGCCAGCGGTGAGTTCTAGACAAGGATCTACACAAATCAGCGGTGAGATATCGGACGCGGACAGGATGAGTGCGTCATCAGAATGCACAGAGGACAATGGTGAGACAGTGACAACGGTTGACAGTCGCAAGCCAATGGCAAGATGTGAGTTGAGGTCGGGTGTCCGCGAAGAGCTTTGAGAAGACACGAACCCGCTCAGTACTGCAATCCAGAGCAGCAGACGCGTAAGTGTCTAAAATAAGTGTGGCACTCGAGGGAGTATTTAACCCGCGACCACCACTGGGGGGGGGGGGGGGGGGGGGGGCTTGTGGACGTTCCATGTCACAACTTATCGCTGCTGGCTTGCATCCGTCCTTGTTCCCTTAACCCCTCGCTGGGTTCGGTATTGCTTACGTTTAGCCCCTTCCACCTGGATTCGCGGTAGATCAAATATTCCAAACGATGCCGAATTATTGTTGAACATCCTGCATGCTCGGATTCCTCTTCTTAGTTTTTTGATGATCAGCAAAGCGATCAGTTATGACGTTGATATGACATATGATATGACATACAACATATGACGCATGATATGAGACGAGCCGACAGTTGTGACATGGTAATAGACAGTCATTAGGTTAGTTACATAGCTATGGATTATCTATGTCATAAGCCAACAGCTGGGAGATTCGGCAGTGGGTCGCCACACTCAATGCCAGCTAGCGTTTGGCCACCAATCGGAGACCGGCACAGCGCGCATCCTTCCCATGTGCTGCCGTGCGCTCTGATTTCACTCAGGTGACCTGCCCCCTATCCTGTGACCTGACCCAAAGTGTTAAGATGGCTATGATAAATCCAGACATATTGCTACGGCGGCATAGAAGGTTTGGTCATTTATGGGCTAACTCAGTAATACATTTGTGAGTTGTGCGACGATTAATTCATATGATAATTTGGATCGTCTTTTTAATTATCTGCAATGCAGACATTCTATAATTCTCGATATCGCTCCGCTACTCCCAGAGGTAAAAAAAAACTGCTTGGCTAGTGTCCAGCTTCCTTGCACTGCGTGTGAAGGCAATATACACCAAAACAACAAAGTTTCCCTGAAATGGCTGACTATATCTTTAATCTAAATTGCACATTTTGTATACGTCTTTCATGCCTGTTCCCGTCATGGCAAGAAAGAAAATCAAAATCTCGCGAACTCCGCTGCATGTGGGAAAGAGGTAGGTTCTCAAACCGACCTGCCAACTCCATCCGTCACAGTTCTTGACATATGTTTGTGATACTTATAAAGTTTCAAAACGAACTGCAGTTGAGTTAATTTTCTCACATATACGTACACATCAGCCCTCGATAAGTTGATCGCTTCATAGCCCAGCAATGTCTCATTGCAGGTTAATTCTGCGTCTAAATATTCCGTTCCTCCGCTGCTGCCCGGCCATGCGCCGGCTCCTCTACGATCACCGCTGCTGAGTTTACGATGGGCCAGAGCACCTTTTTGTTTTACTTCATTTTCGAAGTGAATATCTACTTCTTGCTCAAATCAAATGCATTTATGAAACCCGATGGATGCTTGGCGAAGGACGGAGTAACTCCTTACTTCAGATATCCTCGCAAATAGTATGATTTTGCGGGCGTTAAAGCAAGTAGTTCGCGCTCACTCTATGCAATCGGATTCGAAGTCAGAGCACATGAAGTTACTACTCCCCACGCCAGAATTGCACGTCATTCTCTCCTCATGAAACTGGTTGCTAACCTGAACATCGTGACTTGCCCTCAATGCCGTGACCGGACCTGAACATTGTGACTCGACCTCTGTCACATGACCTTTCTCAGGGCGTGCACCTCGTGTCGGAGCATTGGCACCCGCTGGCACAGGCACCCAGCTCGCTGGATGAGTACAAGCTGTTGCGTAGCGCGCGCGAACGCTTCAACGCCCAGGAGACCCTGCGGAAGGTGGAGGCGCTCGCCCAGGCTAGTGGCAGCGGCCGGCCGGCTGCCAAACGCGACTGACAGGGAGATCACTTCATGTGATCACTCCAAGTGAAGCCTTTTCACTTAAGATGGCGAGGGGGCGAGGTTTTTGAGACATAATATAGCGTCTATTGAAAGTGCGTGCAATTCTCCTTTAAAAATGTTTAATTGCTGTCATGTTCTTGCTCATTGTGCGGGACTATCCGCACAAACCTTAATTCCCTCATTGTCAGCGGCTGATTATGCGTAAAGGGCACTGTGCCTGCTTTCTGCGCACGCACACAGAATAGGGCGCTACGCGAAAAGCGAGGCAGCTGCTTGACAGTGATGGTCGTGGTGTGAAAGTGGAATAAACACCTGAGATCATCTCAGCTTCCGCAGCCAGTCTCGTGCTTTTAAATGCTGAAAGCTGCTGCACCGCGCAACCTGTGTTCATCTGTTAGACAGCTGGTATCCACGAAGTTCGCCGTCGCAGACAGTAGATGCCTCCAAGGCTATACAAATTATAAATATTTCCACACCCAAGCAGCAGGTGCGGTCGGTCATGTGCTGCGTGGCGGCTCCACAGATTGAAATAAGAGTCGAGGTTCCTTTATGGAAGGGGCACGGTGTGATTTATTTGGATATGTCCTAAAGATCACGCACCGAGTACGACACGAATTTCTACGACACAAAAACTTCAAAGAATAAAGGCCGTAATATGCAATTTGTCACCAACGCTTGAATGATAATTGCAGTGCTAAGGACACGCACTTTCTTCTCCAACTTACCGATATTCTTGGCACATTTCGCCCGGAGGAAACCAGGTACATTTTAGTCAGGTATCGCCGAGTCAGTCGGGCATATATCCCGCGGCTCGGCAAATACGTGCGGCCCTCACGAAGTAAGGGCCGCGCTTCTGTCACTGACACGTGACTTATACGCATCTGGATCCCGCTAGCTTTGGAATCCTCAACAAAAGAGCAGTCACGGCGTCTTGCGCGGCAAATTAACAAATGCGTTTCGCTTTTCTGGTACCTAATATCGTTATAAGATGTCACTGATAGAAAACTCCGCACTCCATCGTGCACAGGAAACGCAACAAACATGGTTTACAAGCTCTCACTATGCCCTTGTTTGCGGCACTGTTGTGGCAATGGACTGCAACCCAGTTTGGCAACAGCTTATTAAAGCCACCTAATCACCACGCCATCTCGTTCCTTTTGCACGCTCAGTCACCCTCAGTAACTAGTAGCACACAGAGCACACATGATGTGTATCTGTGATGAGCACACATGATGTGTATCATGATGTGATGCCATCACTCGAGGCCGTGCGGGATCACCAAGTTACCGGATAACCCCAGCAGCCATGGCGTCGTCACCACCGGGTCCACCCTGGGCCACCGAAGATGAAAAGGACAGCCGGCAATCCCCACGCGACACCACTGGCCACCTTTGGTCACCAGGCCTCACCAACGCCTTCCGAAATGGCATCAGTGGTCATCGTCAAAAGGCCCTTGGGGGCGACCAGGATCTATAGGGATTATCAGCAATCCTCAGATGACACCCTTGGTCGCCCTCAGTCAGCAACGGTCACTAAACGACAAGAGCAGGCAGCTGGTGTCCCCAGTGACCAGCAGTGTCACCAGGGCAGCGGCGGCGTGTCAAGCGGGCTCTTGAGCAGCTCCTGCAGCTCTCGCAGGTCGGCGTTCTTGATCATCTCAGCGATGCGGTACTCGGGGTCGGCCTCAGCTGGCCGGGCCGCCACGTGCGCCTGCCGCGCTGCCAGATCGGCCGCCAGCGGGCCGTGCGCCCGCTCCAGCGGCGGGCTCAGGCTGCCCACCTCGGGCAGGAAGCTCTTGTAGCCACCCGAGTCGCGGATGGAGAGGCGCGACAGGTCCAGGTTCTCCGGCCGCCGCTTGGCGGCTGGAGGCCGCGGCGGCGACGGCGCCGCGGCGGTGATCAGTGGCGAAGGCTCGCCAGCCTCCTCGCCCAGGGGGGTGCGGGGCGCGGGGCTGGGCCGCTGGCAGGCGAGCACGGAGCCCGTGATGAGCGAGAGCACGCCCTGTGGAACGGCGGTCCCGCTGAGTGAAAGCGGGCAGGGCAGGCGGAGTCCACACACCAGAACAGGCAGAGTGGAGTCGGAGTCAAACTTCAGAGGTTTAGATGATTTGTGAGAGACTGATCGTCAATCATGAAAGGCAGGAAGGGAAGTGGACAGGAATGAAAAGGGTGGCGTTAGAGGTGACATGGGTAAGAGAGTTTGCTTGGGAAGCGTTAAGTGCACAGCGTCACGTATGCCAAGCCAACAAATCCTCCCCGGGCACAGTGACCACGACGCATCGATTCCACAAAACGATCATTACGGGTCGAGACAAATGACTGCATTCACCGACGCGGACTATGCAGCAATTTCAGGAGCGGGGAATCGCTTGGAGTTTCATTCAGCGTCAGGATATTACGTCATGCACGGGCGCGTGCTGCGAAGGTGTAGAGGACACCGTTGCGTCATAACTCATCACACTGCGTCACGAACATGTCTACGGTGACATCAGAGTTTGATTAGTGTTCAGTCGATCAGAGCCCGACTGAATGAGTTATTTATCAAAGGTGGTGCGATCAAGACTGGCAGGCGAATACCGTACTTCGCGATGAGAGTGACATCAATAGAGATAAGAGAGAGAGGAGAGAGAAGAGAGAGAGAGGAGAGAGAGAGAGAGAGAGAGAGAGAGAGAGGAGGAGAGAGAGAGAGAGAGAGAGAGAGAGAGAGAGAGAGAGAGAGAGAGAGAGAGAGAGAGAGAGAGAGAGAGAGAGAGAAGAGAGAGAGAGAAAGAGAGAGGAGGAGAGAGAGAGAGAGAGAGAGAGAGAGAGGAGAGAGAGAGAGAGAGAGAGAGAGAGAGATAGAGAGAGAAGAGAGAGAGGAGAGAGAGATATATATATATATATATATATATATATATATATATATTCATATATTTATATATATAGAGACATGAACTTCAGACGAATGAGATAGTGATGAGCGCTGTGACCATACGCTTGCTCCATCTTTTGTTCATGTGTAAATGTAAGCAGTAGTGGCCTTAAGGTCCTAGCTTTACGTTATTGTGAGTTGTCATCATGCTGATTGCCAACCTAATGATACCAGAAAGCATTAATCGAAAGAATGTAACAGGGAATCGTTGCGAAATCTCACGAAACTACTGCGCGTTTACACACGAAAGGCAAGTATATCCACTGTTCATGGATACATATGCATGTATGGACTCCAAATAGTTATTGCAGACAGGTTTACCGACGTTTGAGGTCCATGGTTTGTGCGCCTGTCTGGCGTGGGTCAAATTTCATCACCCAGTATCGCCACCAGTTCTGCGTGGGTCAGGTGGCTCAAAAGCCCTGGACAGTGGCAACGTGACAACGTTCCCAGCATCGCCTCACACAGCAGAAGTGAGTAAAGGCACAAACTCACATTCAATGGGCTTAAAAGTCCAGTTTTCATTCAACGCCCAATGACCCACGGAGTCAACCAACTCGTGTCCATCTTTCATTATTTTCTGCGTCGAAGAGCCGCTGGTGGGTGGTTTGAATTATGCCGGTCTGTTGCGCATTGCTGTTAGACAGCGGCGTGCGAACATCGTACAATTTCGACAAAGTCGGACAGCGAAGGAGAGCTTTCTGGGAGCAGACTGACTGCATACAGAAAAACGTGGCATGTGTTTCCCTAATGCTCATCTGAGGCCCCGAGTTAATACTAGGAAAGCTTATCAGGATCAACTGTAAATGCCATGGAATGCTTTCATTAATTCTTCGGAAAGGAAGAAAAGCAAGCTTGCCTCTTTCGTATACCCACGTGGACTGGAGGACGGGTAGACTAGTGGAGACGAGCCATGTTTTGTGAGAAAAAAGATCGTGGCTGCGCTGCGCGGGCTGGGCATAACCCAGTCGCCGTCTGGTGCCGGCGCGTGGTGTGCACAACGTAGGGAGAGGATACACAATTTCTGCGCAATGCGTTGTTCTTCCTTTGCGGAAAGCTGAGTCGATATCATCACCGGTGCAGCGACATGACAACTTCGCCCCCTTCACCCCCTTCACAGCTTCAGCCCCCATGACATCGTCACCCCCAAGTGAAACGTGTCACATGCGAAGAGCAAGCCTATCCGCAGAGGCCGAGTTTGCGGAATCATCTGGGCTTGGGTTCACCTCTTGCCCACATCGCTCCTCGTGGGCTTTAACACGGTGTTCCTAAACACCCGCGTATTTTTGACCAGTTGACCTTTGACCGGTTGACCGCCAGCGACAATGGCGGGCGGGTAGCTCACAAATGACGAGCAGGACAACGAGACACGTGCAGTTAAGGTGACGAGCCTCAGTGGTTCACGACTCTAAACTCTTTGGGTGGAGACGGAAATCTCCACGCAGGGTTACAATGCTTTTGAGGGTCGAACTGCGTTCAGTGCCGGGGTGCTCATGGCAATGTCCGGTAATTGCCGACTTTGGGTGCAAGGCAACATCCTGTGAGGAGGGATTTTTCACCCCTTTTACCACATTTTATCTGAATTGTTCACCCCTATCTGATATTGTCTATCCCAGATACTAAACTCATATTTCCCTTCCAGAGGTTTTAAGATATCATCCAAGTCCAAGCCCACTTAAAACCACCAACCATAGATGTCCAGGACCCATAGAACCTGGACACCAAGCATTATGGCTATATCCTACATCAAGCACATCTGAATCATGTCTATGTATGCACAGAGCAATGACACCAGGTACCTTCAAGCCTGCGAGCCCCAACGACTCCAGCCGCTGACGTGCATCAATTTTGGTTTGTGTATAAAATACGTCACAATCTACAGCTGTGTGCCAAATATAAGGTTTTCACGCATCTCCACTTTTTTGGGGGGCAGCACCATGGAAACACCACACTAGCAAAGCAAAGCCTGGTGCAAACACTAACAAAGCCTAGTAGAGAATTTTGTTCTACGCATTTCTTTTCTTGAAGAAACTTGGGCCCCAAATTGCACCACTCTTGAAGTGTAGAAATACAAATTTTTAGAAGTGCCTTCTAAATGAGATTTAAAAGCTTAATGTCATCACTTGTGCACTCATTTTCACAGATTTGTAGTAAAATGAGTTGAATACAATGTTTTACAAAAAAACAGCACCAAAACATTGGTGTTGCATATTTTTTAGGCTCACCACACTGTCATGAAATTACCATTATTTCATGCGTTCTGTTTCAGTGTAATGACCTCTGATGTGAGAAAATAATTTGTCATGTTTATTATATCGAGTCTAAGCCAACTTTAAATGCATGTCTTTGTCGGAGCATCTATCACTGACTCATGTTCTATCTTTTGTAAACTGAATTTTTCACTCTTGCACGATCTTTTTGCGATGGAAATTTCCACTCCCATCCCATTTCAAAGGCAATTCTAGTTCACTGGCTCATAGTCCCAGGTGATCAAGATTGGGTAGAATACAGGACGCATAAAACTAGCGTCCTTGGCAGAGCGATGCTATTTAGCATTACTGTGGACAAGAAGCAGATATACGATGCGATAAATGGCAACACAAAATGACAAGAAATAATAATAATGAGTCCCACTAGTTTCCGTATTTAAGTGGCCGATGCGTACCATTTTTGACTCACCTTATCATTCACGGCTAAGCTGGGGGGTCTCGATGCCCCGCACCAAGTATAAGGCTTACAGGTAACTTAGTGAGGATGCCGGCGCTCAGCCCCGGTGACTAATAAAACAGAAGTAAGCGCATCGTGTTTGAACAGCACTGCTCAAACCACGCTACACGATGGCATGCACTTAGCATCGCAAAATCATGGCGGTAGCCACGTATCGACCCTGGATGCGCCATGGACATCAGATATGGACATAGTTAAGTATCTCGCACATCCTCCTCGAAATCCTAGGGCAACAACGCATGACATAACAAGGACGTGGAAGCATATATAGCTGGTCGCTTGTTTATTGACAGAGACTTAAGAGAACTAGAGCATTCTCTATCATGAGGCCTGCTGTTTTTGCTCCTAATTTTTGCTTAGCCTCCGCTACTGACCATCAATACTGCTTTGACTTCGGGTGTTCCATAATGTATATCCATGGGTGATTGACGCGCTCTTTTGACCAGTGTCTCGGCTGTTGGCACATCAGGGGTTGGTTCTCATTAGCATAATAACTCACCATCCCTCTGGTATCTAGCGCAACTTTACTTTCTTCCTCCCATTTCAGGGAGGGATGAAGTGAAGTTATATGTATATGTATATATATATATATATATATATATATATATATATATATATATATCCCTCTCTCTCTCTCTCTCTCTCTCTCTCTCTCTCTCTCTCTCTCTCTCTCTCTCTCTCTCTCTCTCCTCTCTCTCTCTCTCTCTCTCTCTCTCTCTCTCTCTCTTTTTAAGCATACTTTTTTCATTACAACTCTCCACATTTCACAATGATTTTGTATTTCAACTTAAATGTCTTCAGTATTTCAATAAGGGTAGATCTTTCACGATGTCCACGGGCCCTATTCGGTATGTCAAGACACTGACCGAACGGATGTGACCCCTAGCAACGCAGAGCGTATCTTCCTTGCTCACCCAGAACAGGACGACACCGCTGATGACTACAACCGAGTTGCTGAAGCCCATGCTGTCCACCAGGAGTCCGCCGACAGCAGGTCCGACCACGTAGCTGGAAATACCATACACAGATGGCAGCACACAACACCTTCTCGTTTGCCTAGGTGGCAGCAAAGGCCACCATTCTATTATACGATCGCCAGCACAAGTGGCGCCTTCAGGTGGGTGCGAACATATCTGCAGGTCGCAAAGAACATTACAAAGCATTGTGCTAGTTTTCCAAACTGTGATTGAGGTAGAACTCCGGAAGCGGGGCTACGAAACTGTCATGTTTCATGCTACTTTCATGAAACTACGGCTGCAGCCGTTAGCTCTTAGTGGCTGCTGCATTTGCAGCCATGTGAATGAATGATTTTTTTTAAATTCAAGAAGTCGGACAAGATCACAGAATCTGCGCAGACATAGATATTTCCCTGCGCGCTCGACGCAGCCACCACAGCACGTTTCTGAACGGCGGGGGCAGCAAGGGCGACCGCCACGCAGCCGTGCGTCCCATTTACACACGTACCCTACGTAGAAGAAGGTCTGGAAGGCCGACGACACCAGAGCGTCCGTTGTGACGTCATCGGGCAGGCCGACCGGACTGGGGGCGAGAGCCATCCGGACGTCACAAGCCGACGCGTGAGGGGCACCGGCTTCGGGCTTTGGGCTTTGGGCTTTGAGCTGAAGGCTTTACATCGGAAGGTCAATCAAAGGTCATCAAACATCATGGTTCGTGAGAGAGGTCAGCGGGGTCAGCTGGTCATACCCTGCGGCTTACCGACCAATCGTCGGCCAGTCGACATTCCAACCCTGACTGGGACAACAACAAAAAATGGTGGGCACTGGAAGCAATGGGAGCCCACCTTACAGCACGGTTAAGGGTTGCCGGCATGAAGCTGGAGCCGAAATATTTCTCCACTACTCGCGTGAAATTTCGTTTGAATGCCGGAACCCGTGAAAGAGTTTCCGGGACTCAGCAATTCATTCATGAGCAGAACGAGAGTCTGAAATGCACGACTCTGGCAAATTTACAACCAGGTTTTCCCCTTTCGCACAATGGTAAGGGCGCATCAAAGCGACTTGAGGCTATTGCCTCGACCTGGCACCCTTGAGCACACATAATTCTGCAAGCCACCACGCAACGGCGGAACCATCACCTAACAACCAAAAGAAGCAAATCCGCTACCCATCGCCATACACTGCAGGGTTTTCCCTAGAGGAGCGATGAGCAGAGGTGACTGACCGCCACACAGCACACAGCCCGCTTCTGACGCGTTCAGCCGGGCTCAGGGTCTCACCCCTTGAGCATGTCCCGCAGCACGCCGAAGGTCGGCACCATGGTGGCGGCGATCAGGGCGGCGGCCAGGCAGAGGCAGAGTAGCGCCAGCCACAGCCGGTCACTGCCGACGGGCGGCGGGGCGTCAGGCGACGACAGTACACGGCGGGGTCTGCCGCGGCACTGCAGGGCAGCAGTGCGCGGCGGGGGACTGCCGCGGCACTGCAGGGCAGCAGTGCACGGCGGGGGACTGCCGCGGCACTGCAGGGCAGCAGTGCGCGGCGGGGGACTGCCGCGGCACTGCAGTGCAGCAGTGCACGGCGGGGGACTGCCGCGGCATTGCAGGGCAGCAGTTCACGGCGGGGGACTGCCGTGACACTGCAGGGCAGCAGTGCGCGGCGGGGGATTCCGTGACACTGCAGGGCAGCAGTG
Source organism: Pollicipes pollicipes (assembly GCF_011947565.3). Classification (NCBI taxonomy): domain Eukaryota; kingdom Metazoa; phylum Arthropoda; class Thecostraca; order Pollicipedomorpha; family Pollicipedidae; genus Pollicipes; species Pollicipes pollicipes. The sequence continues at coordinate 5,203,629 of NW_023597055.1, forward strand.
CGCGGCGGGGGACTGCCGTGACACTGCAGGGCAGCAGTGCGCGGCGGGGGATTCCGTGACACTGCAGGGCAGGAGTGCACGGCGGGGGACTGCCGCGGCATTGCAGGGCAGCAGTGCACGGCGGGGGACTGCCGCGGCATTGCAGGGCAGCAGTTCACGGCGGGGGACTGCCACGGCACTGCAGGGCGGCAGTACGCACGGCAGAGCGGCTGCTGCAGTGCGGGGTAGCCACGACCACCGGTCACTGCACCGCAGTCGCCATCCGTTGCAATCGTGACACCATCGCATGATGACGGGTGGGGAGAGGGATCCAGGTCTATGGGGAAAGCGCAATGTCTATTTTGGGACCATTTGGACTCACTCGTACACCGCAGGCCAGATGGCAGCTTTGCTGAATAACGGGCACCACATAAAGTGCTTTACGGGAAAGGGCAGCTGCGACTCATGTATTTGAACATAATGTTTCTGACATAATATTTGATCATGTTTATGTATGTACGGCGTGATAAAGATAACAGTGACTGGGTGCTCGAATGTATCATTCATTATTGTACGATACAACGTATGAAATATCACTTGTCCAACGGGAGCTATCATTAAGTTACTACCCTTATACTACTATTATAACTACCATCATGCAGAGTAGCCATGTTTGAAAAAGAACGTGATGGGCCAGTTATCTAAAATCATTTCTTCCAAAAACCAGCCTACGTTTTGCCGAGAGAAATACCGTACGGCGCCGCATCATTCGGAACGCTCTGATTGAGCATACTTAACATAAATATGCTGTCTGTTATCCACTTATCGTGCTGGTCCTTGATGGCCCTTGAGCTATTTGCCCACAGGCAAATAACAGGCAGCCTATGACTGCCCGTTGAAAAAGCGAGACTGTAGTAAATAGCGGACCGGAAACAGGAAGCTGTCGCCGTTGGATAAGGTGCGCGTCACGAATTGGAGGGCAGAATCTTTGGGGCAACTTTTAGTGACTTAACGCTCATCTTCCCCATCGACCTCTAAGTCCTAGTGTCTGGTGATGTCACTAATTACACGTCAATATCAAGCCACAGACCTGCAAGAATGCCTAAATGCCACTAAGTGCTATTGTGCACTTGATGTGGCACAGAATGTCTTGATGCCACCCGAGAGCACGAGCGAGCTTTGATAGTTCTGTGCTGTGGACTGTCCAATTTTTTCTATGATACTTTCTTGGTAACCACTGTGAACATCTTCGGTAAGCGAGTCGGCAAATTAGTTTTCCTCACCTGGGTATGAAGGCCAGGAGCGTCGGCGGTGAGAAGCATATTAGCACTGGTGACGTCAGCACCAGCGCACAGCCAATCAGCAGCAGCCGATTATTTATAACGTCACTGAGCCGGCCGGAGATTGGCGACGCCACGCCGTATGCCACCGAGTACATCAGGAAAATGAGCCCAATCGTGCGCGGCTTGAACTCAAACTGAAAATAAGAGGCGGTGAATTGGACAACGGGAAAACGAGAAATGATTTACCAGAGCAACTGGAAAAACAAGCGTTTGGGACATGCGACGTAACTAAAAATAAATCAGCGGACATCGTGCTGGGAGCTGGACAATCGAAATGCCACAGGCCTTATAGGGTAAGGTCTTCTCTATTCAATTCATCCTCTTTCCATGAGGCTTGGCGCATACACACCAGCTGTCCATTCAAGATCAGTTGTACTCCCCGGATACCCACTCGCACACACTTTCTCAGGACTTTAGTCCTAAATTATAGACGAATTACAGGAAGGTTTGCGCCCAAAGCTACTTACCAAGCGTTCATAATAGCAAAAATAGTGATAACAGAAGTTCATAACAGCACAAATCATGGCTGAAGAAGCGCTGGCAGTGACATTGTATAATATCTACTGAGGTTTCCACCGGACATTACGTAAACGTCTTACCTATCCACGTGCCCGCGTTCGTGATTTTTCCAATCCAACTCGCTACAATTCCATATGGGTAGTCTTTGGGCTTTCCCAATATGCGAAGTCTTCCACAAAATGCGTAGTGCTACGAACTTTTGAAAGCATGACATGAGGGTCAAAAAGTAAAGCTTATTCTACATAGTTTTGGAAATACCTTACACGGGAACACGTGGGGCACCGCACCACTCGTTCAGAAGTTTCCACAAGTACACAGAACATCAAATTCGACATATTGCGAGTTTTCACAAATGCACAGGACACCAAGCAGGATATCTTACGGGAATGTTCAGAATGAAGGTGGCGTATATCAAGACAGCGTTGGGCTGGATTCCCATCTTTCATGCAGATGCACGCGTGTGACTTCGCTTGTGGCGTTTGATCCCTGATCCCTAGCTGTAGACAAGGTGGCGCTTGTCCGCCGCCAACGTTAAAAACGAGGTGTCGATGGGAAATTCCCTGTTTGTTGCATGAAGCATTGCAGGTTATGGTGCACATTTGTTGCATGATGTACGGCTGGAGCATTGCTTGACCGTCGCTCCGCCACCCACCCCGCCGAAAAACGACCACGGACGATGCTGGATTCAGTGACGCATTTCGAGCAGCAACAGACCGATCTCGAGCCAGTGCCTAACATGGATATCGAGAGATCTGGACCATTCCGGACAGCAGCAGCAGCCGCAGTAGCGGCAGCATCAACAGCAGCAGCAGCTGGACTTCTGCCACTGTTCATAATCATAAGTTGAATATGACTGACTCCTGAAGCCTGGCTTGGGTGGAAGACTGACTCCTGAAGCCTGGCTTGGGTGCAGATATTGTAGTGGTTAACGCGCCTGTGACAACCACTGCGCGTCTGGGAAGCCACAGGTACGGGGTTCCATTCCCTGCGGTCGCCCGCCTTTCCTGCCAGGGTGAGAGGCAGGCGACGCCACACAGCCTCAGCAGCTGAGTGCGTCGTAAAGCCCCAATGTCACATTGGAGCCAGGTTTATTATTTCCAGTTCACTTGAGGTGGGAGGGGGGAAGGAGGATGGTTTCAGCTCCCCTATCTTGGGTGCCAGCCCTACAGCCCTTCCCCAACTTAAAGAATTTGAGAATATAGTTGGCCAAATCCGAGGAAAACGGTTAGCTGACGTACTCTGGTGACGTCTTCGTCATTTTTTCATTATACAGTCCCCGAACTCATCAGGCAAAACCACATAATTCTTGGAGCAAAGAGCACAAATAATTTTATGAAATGAGAAGGGAAACATTCCATTCAAATACAAACGAATCCATTCACGTCAATGCTTTTGTTTTCAGTAGAAGCCCGAAGGCGCCTTGCATTAAAGGCCCTAAAAATCCATCGGCTACGCCACTGCTAGTGTATTGCCATGCGGTGTGCAGGTCCCTATACTGCAACTGAGGACAGCGTCACCGTACCCAAGCCAGGGAGAGCGTCACCGTACCCAAGCCAGGGAGAGCGTCACCGTACCCCAGCCAGGGAGAGCGTCACCGTACCCCAGCCAGGGAGAGCGTCACCGTACCCCAGCCAGGGAGAGCGTCACCGTACCCCAGCCAGGGAGAGCGTCACCGTGCCCAAGCCAGGGAGAACGTCAACGTGCCTCAGCCAGGGAAAACGTTAGACGTCGCTTTTCCGAGAGAAGATGGAACCCCACCTTGGGAACCCAGCGTTTGCAAGCCTTGTTAGCTAGTTTTTGGGTTTTGCAACGTGTCAACTGCGATAATTATTTGCGCTTGCGTTTGCTAGCCTGCCACAGCAGGTTTTTTACGGGCGTGTCGGTCTGGTCTCAAGCCATGTACGTAGGCATGCGTGTCTCATCTGTCAAACACCTTTGCTTGATGGATGTTTGAGGAAATTAAACCGAGGGGGGGGCGGGGGGAATAAGGAATATCCGCAAATGCGGGTCTTTCTCTCAGATAACTCTCTTTAAAGCAAGCTCGTGCTCCGCAAGGTGTGGCAGTCGGCGGTGATACAAACCGGTCGCCTTCACATCTGCACCATTGTCTGACGTCTAGCCGACACACTTCCTGCTGCGACCGGCTAGACAGCGCGTCCGGCCGACCTCATAACCCACAGGCACCGTATCAGGCGCTGATATCAACCCGATATCGGCGGTGGGCCTCGAGAGTCGAAGAGCTCGCGGTGCCCGGCCCGCACTGCTGCTGCCGATACACGGTTATCAGCGCCAAGATCATCGCAACAGCAAGCGTCCGGCGCTGCGCCGCTATCGCCGTCCAACGCCGCGGGGGACAGACGTGGCGCAGGGGCGGCGTGGGTGTGGCGCGCGACGCGCAACCCGGACAGTGAGATTTTGGCGTGGCAGGATCTTCCGACGCGTGACCCACCGCGTGACTGCTCGCGCCGCAGGTCAAGCGGCGGTGAGGCTTGGCGCGTCGCCATGGTCAGTGTGTCTCGGTGGAACCTTCATCAGCTGCCGGCAGTGGTCAAGGAGGCCCAAATCGTGAGTTAATCTCGCGGTCGCCGACGTCCGATCGGTTTGAGCTCCTTCGCGACCGCAGTCGTTTCACTGCAGATGCCCGCGATCACCGCTGCCAGGATCGGACGTCAGTCGGAGCTTATCAGTTCTTAAAACGTGATCTGGGGAGTCAAATGCCCCCCCCCCCCCCCTCCTCCATCGCCTGAAATGCCTTCCTGGGCGGAGAGGTTCTCCTCATTGGAAACAGGATGAATCGAGCGGGTAAAATTGTGCACCTGGAGAAAGCAACCACCATAGCAGGTGGGTTGCACGAAGCCCCCTCTTCGTAGCACACCTTTGACTCAGAAAACGGATGTTGACGTCCACCACTTTTTAATAGCTGCCCCAGAAATTTACTGAGAAAAGACCTACCAGACATTCACTTCGATTCTTTCCGCAAAATAGTGAGCAATTTTCCGTTTACTTATGTCGCTTGAGAGCATCGTTTGTGTACCTCCTTTGCTAGTAGCTGTTTATTTCTCTCAAATGACGAACATTACCTAAACAATAGCTAGAAAGCTATTTGGCTGGCCTGTCCCGCTTACAAACTTCCAAACGGGGTTTTGGTTCGCCTTAGGCGAACAGCAAGGGTCTTACGCCTTAATCCTGACCCTGATATGCAATTTTTGTAACGCGAATTGGTATGGGGGGGGGGGGGGGGGGGGCAATGTGATTACTCCTGACGTGTCCAACGTGGCTATCGCGGCAATTCCGATGTGAGAATTCGGACTGTGACGCGAAAATCATATATCGTGGGTCGTCCAGTCGTTGCCGTACTCAGTAAAACCAGACGAACACCCCCGAGGAATTATCCCACTCGTGACACGATTTTATGTTGTAAAATGTTCAGCTTAAGAACGATCATCCCTAGACCCCGGCATTGTTTTCAGGTCTGCTGCTGATCACGATAACTATCGCACAAGCCTCGGATAGTTTTCCGGGATATGGAGTAACTGCCATAAAAGACGCAGAGTGCTTCAATGCATCCATGATCGTCGATGGATGCGTGGATGGAAGATGCATTGGCGAAAAACGTGACGGCAGCTGCCTCCAACTCGACAAACACGCCTTTTTCTTCGGAGCCCGGCATTTGCATGTACTACCTGGTCAACAACATCATCCTAGTGTTGTGCTACTGGATCGAAGACACGACAACACAGTCTTCTAAATACGTAAGTCTGGTGAATGACTTTTGCTGACCTGATGAAGAAGTTCTGGTGTAATAGGGCACGATGCCTGAAACCGAATGAGCCATTGCCTGCAGTCGAGTCGTGTCACTCTGCACAAACGCTGTGGCTTCGTGTGGGTTGCTGCAACTGTTTAGGTGTTTGCTATGCGAGCAACGATTCAGCGGCTTAAATGGATTTTACTGTTTTCTACTTGATACTAATGCTTGTGTCCTGCAATGCAATGCAACGTCTTGTGGATTTGTCGCAATATGATTAGTCATGCCGCAAATAGATCAGGCCCCTATTAGAACCACGCTAATGCCGAAAGCTACCATCTTGATAATCCTCAACGTCAGAGCGTGAGTTTCCATACTTATAGGAGAACACTACGAATTCATCCAGGGTAATGTCCATGATACACCCACTGGTTTTAATAACCAGGTGTTCATCAGTCGAAGATCATATTACGTATACTAAGCACCAACGGTCTAATGCCGCATCAGTGTATTGGCAATGCGAATGTTACAAGTGAGTTGTCACCCTTGGTATCTCAAAAATACCCGTTTGGAGTTCGTATGCTGTCAACAGCCGACCCTCAGTACACCAGGGAAACAAAGGTTGAACGAAGTTTGTGAAAAGGACACTACTGATCACCAGTTTTAAAACTTGACGTTTCAAGCCGCGCTGTCGGTCCCGAGCACACCTGTGGCCGTGATCGCATCTTAACACGCGTCCGGGTGGCCCGTTGGATACTCTTTCGCTTGAGTGGGGGGTCAATTTGCCCCCCCCCCCCTGAGATCGCAGGAACTGAGAGAGCTAGAGACAACCCAAGTTTGCTGGGTGAGTTGACCTGTACATGAACTCTCCTAGGCCAAAGCTTTGTGTTCCTAGATCATGACATTCGGGTCGAATAAGGTCAAACAAGGCCAAATTCCAGGATGGTCTCCAAAGGACGTCTAGAAACTATATAACTGTCCTAAACAAAACGTGTCATACCCATTCAAGATCAGTGACCTTGTTTAAACCTTTTGAAGTTCATGATGACCAAAATCACACAAGACTGCAATGAGTTTGCATTTGAATAAGCGACTAAAATTACGCTAGGCAGTATGGTTCCTAAAAACAAAATGATCACCTAAGTCATTTTAGGTCAGTGACCTATTGTGACCTTTAAGAAGGCCCATGAAAGGTGTATAATGCGGTTCCTGTTATCAATAAATTCTAAATGGGGCGCCAGAAGATACCTTATACACCATGCGCTAAAGAAACAAAACAGGTTGGTTTTGACCTTGGTCTGACCTGCATACCTGAGTCTGGGTCAATTTAATTTGCTCATTCAATTGTTATGTTGCCTATGCAAGTATCTCAGAGATGTATGGCTTCGTCTAACACTCCGTTGTTGGATCAGATTGAACGATTCCCAAAAAATGCCTTCGGTGAAACCATGGCCTGACTTTGACCTGCCATAGGTCAGTGACCTTGCAAGAAAAATCTAAGTTGTTGATGCCAAACAATCCGCTATTTAATTGTCTACAGCCATGTAAAATTGGGCGCGGCTACGCCATGCCGTTCGGAAAGAATTCCGGAATAACCTTCGGGTTTTCAGTTGAACCCCCAACCTGAGCGCGTGTGTTGAAAAGGTAATTGACAATGTAACCGGAGGTCTGCTTCATAACGTTCTAAACACGCGCCCGGGTGGCCCGTGGAATGGGACGCGCTCTGGTGTGGGGGTTTATATGACCAGCTCTGAAATCTCAAAATTTAGAGATTTAGAGACACCACACTCATGACCCCACCGACGGTCATGTCATGACCCGAACGACGGTCATGTCATGACCGACCGACGGTCATGTCATGACCCCACCGACGGTCATGCCATGACCCCACCGACGGTTATGACTTTCGGGCTAAGTAAGGTAAAACAGCATAAAACTCTAGATTGGTATCCAAAATGCCCCCAGACCCCCTCATGCAACCACTTGGAATCGCCTCTTGTAAGCAAATGGTCACTGGTGTTCAGTTTATGCTATGCGGCATCTATATTTTATGCTAGGTGGTATATTCCAAAAATGCAATATACTCTGGGTCTTTTAAGGCAGTAGCTTCCTCTGACCTGTAAGAAGTCCGGGAAGATGTCTGGTGGGCTGCCCCGTTTATCAAAAATTCGAAATGAGGCATTAGAAAACTACCCCGTGAAGCACTGGTCTCAAGTCAAAAGGCAATCTGGATTTGACCACTGTTTCACCTTTATACCTGGCCCAAGTTCGATGACTTTTTTGTACTCCTAAATTCAACAAACCAATCCCCAAGAAACTACAAGTTCAATGAAATTTGTTGTACTCCTAAATTCAATTGACCAATTTTCTAAAAAGCTTTTTCATCGACGCATAGCTCCTTCTAACACTCCGTTGTAAGACCAGATTCAACAAGTTCCCGGAATCACTTTTACTTATAGCCTCCGCCTGACTTGGACCCGCTGTTGGACCCTGAGCGAGTCTTTAACAGTGCCTCCTGGTTTTTTGAAAGTCGATCGTTGCCAGTATAGGAACTTCAAACTCGTTTTGCCGAAAAACCAGCAGCTCAGGTTCTTTTTGTTTACATCTGGTATATTTCACACGTGGACCTCATTGCGCCGGATGATCCCGCAAAAAGCGTGCTGCGGGATCACCGCGCATTTAGAGTGTTATTTTGTGCGGATGAGGCATTTTCAGAAAAAAATGGCAGCAACGCTTTACTTTCGCCACCTCGATTTATCCGTTCCCGGGGCCCAGTTTTTAGTGATAAAAGCCTACAAATCTTTTAAGTCGCGCTCGCTCCACTCCATCTCGCATGATCACTGTCCGCGCGTGACGCAACAGGAGCTGATCACCTCTGCCGTCGGGAGCATCTTCTTCTTCGCCCTCGGCATGACAGTGTTCGTGTCAGGCGGGAAGATCGCCACCGCATCCTCGTCAAGCGAAGGCAAGCTGATCGCCGAGGGCTGCTGCTGCATCATAGTCGCCGTGCTCAACGTTGTCGACGCCATCTTTGTTGCCCGCCGCATTCGAGAGGGATAACGTGAGGCGTTGTAGTAATGTTGCTACAGCAGGTACAAGAAAAGGCGAGACCGGTCGTGACAGGTACAGTAAAGTAAGCGCATTTAGGTACCACATGCCATTAGCTACGCAGCCAGGATTTGCGTGAGGCGGGGGAGGGGGATAATGGGAGCTGCGAAAGGCGGGGGGGGGGGGGGGGTAATGATATTTGCGTAAGGCGGGGGGGGGGGGGGGGATAACGGCATTTGCGACGGTGGCTACGGTTTTTGCTCGGACCGAGTCGTAGCCTCATTCAAAGTATCCATTCACTGCCAAAATTCAGGGCCGTAGCCATGGGGGACACGAAGAAAACCCCCCCTCCCCCCCCCCCCCCGGTAAGCCAAGAGGTTTGCACTCAGCGGCGTGTTCTTCTATTCAGTTATGAGGCTCCATCCCCGTTTTTAACGAAGAACATGGGCCAAATCCGGGGATAAATCGGTTTGTTGGCTTTTGGGGCATCATTTTGACTGCTCAGCCCCCCCCCCCCCAACTCATTTGATATTTGGCCCCCTGATGACAGCTCTTTATACGTGTCTAACCAGACCACAGACGCTTCGAACGGTACCAAGCAGCATAACCTAATGCATTGAAGGCTCTCTGGCCATCAACGTGTTTGCGGTGCGTCTCAGTTCACAGAATAGCGAAGGAGTGAGTGGCAGTGAAGGGGGG
>NW_023597055.1:5213961-5248961 GCF_011947565.3 Pollicipes pollicipes
CGATAACGGCGGGACCTTGAGCGGCGCGATACCCGCTGCAGGTCGCCCATGACCGTCCGGCAGGGTCGCCGCCAGCATCGCGTGCGAACGTGCTGACCCTCGCCGCTCCCCGCCTCCGGTTCCTCCAGGTTCCTTCTGGTGGGAGGCTATCGTTCTGGAGCAACCTCCGGCAAAATGCTAACATTTTTGGATTGCATAACATGGCTGCTGTACGATGCTGCCAAGTGTTTCGCATTGCCGCGCCCGTGAAGTAGCTGGATACGGGTCTGGCAGTCGATCTCTCGACTGCCAGACCGTATCCACCGGCGGCGTCGGAGGCTATAAGTACGTAAGTGCCCACGTATAACATACAAATATGTTAGTCCAAAACCGACGCTTTGGCCGAGGCGCTATGGCCATAGTGGTTACGGTCCATCGGTGCTCCTTACAGAGACACTACATGTCTCTCATTCGCCAAACATACAAATCTGGTATGATTTCAGCATGGGCCGCCTGGTGAATGAGCGAACTGTATCTGGCCGAAGTCTTGACAGTATCTAATTTAGTCCGCCGGCATCACGGGGCGTGGCCCGAGACTCAGACGACCGCTCAGAGACGGGGTCTGCGAGGACGGGGGCTTATTGATCCGCTCATTGCACTCAAGGACATCCCAGTTTGATGCGCCAGTGTTTCATGTGGGCGTGACGTTGGGGCGAAGTGATGCCTGAACATGTGTTGGTTTGATTTTAGCATAGTTACGGTACGACAACCGTAGTGTATGCGTAGATTCTAGCAACATAACTTGGATCATCATGGCATTTCGCAGTGTTTTGCGAGTCCACTTACAATCAATAGCTTTCTATGCCGAGGGGCGAAGCGTAAAAAGCACGGTTGGCTCTGTGTCAACCTGCCATTCCTCCAACTTTCCTTGGCTCTAGTGCTTGCTGGTCAGTCCGGCTGCAGTAAACAGCGGCGATCAGTAACAAACATTTTTTTGTGACTTCCGATCAGCTACCACTTGCAAGACACGAGGAAGACTAAAAACACTACCCCCAGTGCAATGGTTTCAGTTGCCTGCGAATTTACTGTATTTCAACATGATCGCACGGCATCGTTCTTTTGGAAAGCATTCGCCCACTCACTCTTCGATGGTTCAGGGTGATGTCGGCTCTCAGGTGGACCCTCTGGGAAGCTTACACACTGCAGTGGTTCGGACATTACGGCAATGATTTAAAGCTCCCCCTCATTCGCCGCTTTTGGTGACGCGTACTGATAGGGGGTCGATGTGATCGCCCTCTACTCTTTTCAAACTAAGAGAAATAGACCTTAGCATAAAACACCAATAGATTTGTATCATTGAGAACTAACGATTGGTAATGAGTTTTATGTTGCTATGGAAATTATTGGCACCGTTATACCAGGCCAAAGGTCAAATTTTCCCGAGCATGGAATCTTTTCAGGTTTCCATGCAGGTGCATAGTTGTGTGTGTTTTGAGCATACGCTTATGATATTTAGCTCCGCTAATGTAACAGTGTCTGCCCGGCGCTCGCGTCACGCGGCGTCGTCGGTCGGCGCCCTCCGACCGCGCCGGCCGTAGATCGCCGTGCAGTGCTTCCCAAAAACTGCTGCTGCTCCGTCATTAGAAACGCTAGGGATACGTCTCCTTGTGTCAAAATGCGTGCAATAAATTTACAATAGACTGCTGAAAAGCTGGGTACGATTGCGCAACATGCCTGAGAGATATTCTGAGAATAACCTAAGGGGGGGAGGGGGGGTTCGCATCGACCCCTCCCCTATCAGAGAGCGTTAAGCCACTGGGATCGGCATTAGGACGTCATCAGTTGGACCACAAGTGCCAAATTGTTTGTGTTTGCAACATTTTTCATCTGATATGGTTGAAATGCGCTCTCCTAGACGCAATATTTTTCTGTTTGTCTAGAAATGTTTTTTTCTGTGGGACCAGCCACCTACCCGGGGCCACTTGTCCAAAGTAGTTCACCTCCCCACATCCATCGGCGTGACTTTAGTTAAGAATCGGTGTGAATTTACTAGGCGCTTAAACCCTTCCGTTGTTCACCGGAGAGGTGGGTCGAAAGACTTCTTAGCGCCACCAAAAAAAGAAGCAAAAAACAAACAAACAAACAAAAAACTACACTATCTGTGTATCTGTTTCAGCTCAAGTAAAGCAGATCCCAAAACCAGCACGTTGCAAACAACTGGCATTCGCCTTTCTCGGATCGCCGATCCGATTAAATTATTTTTGACTTTTTTATTTTTTATCTTTAATTTTTTTTAAGATTTAGATTTTTTATATATTAGATCTAGATTTACATATATATTTGATTTAGATTAGATTATATATTTGATTTAGATTAAATTATTTTTTTTATAGTTTTATAGATTAGATTTAGCTTTTAGATTTAGATTAAACACTCTGTTTAATTCGATCAAACAATCGCGGCGCACCGGAACGATTCCGTTCAGCTGTGTACCGAGGAGTGTCACAAGCGCCTGACACTCATCGCCTCCCGCAGCGGATGTGGGCGGCCGTTATACCGGTATACTGAGCACGGTCAGCGAGTAGCGAATACCACGAGCGGGCGGCATGCGCCCGCGTGGGCAGGCTTCGAGAACGCCCGTCGTTAAAACAAAGCCAGCGAGGCCATGGCGCTGTTGGTCGGCGTGGGTTGGTGACGCCTTTGTGCCAGGGGTTGCAGCTCGCCAACTGTGGCCCTTGCATGCGTGGGAAGTCGATGCAGCGACGTTTGACGAAACACACGGACTTGATCATTATCAGTGGCGTCAGGTTGTGTCTGGCCCGTCTTTGTGTGCTGTTTGCATCATGCCAAAATGTATCTGCAACACCACCTGGTTTGATTCACACAAGAAGCTTACAAAACATTTAATCCGAACCTTTTGAATGTATGGATTCATGGGATTAGAACTCACGCTAAGCAGTGCTTATCGTGTGAGTCCTGGCCCCTATCATCCGATCGAGCAATTCCATGTCAACGGCAGAATTTTTGGCAAAAGTTTAACGTGCCGCGAAGATAATCACGGTCCGTCCTACCCACTGACGTCACCTGACCTTTGCGCGGCTGCTGCCACCCGCCGCAGGCCATATTTGTCAACGGTAAATAGTGATCGCCGAAAGCGACCCAAAACCAACCCGCCACGGGCGGGTGGATTGGAAGGCAGGTGCTTTAACCACCTGAGCTATCGGAAAAAAACAAATAAGCTCAGTGTATTCATGACAAGCAAAGATGAGCTCCGCTTTAGAGGCCGATGTCGTTGATTTTCCCATTCGTCTCACCTTGCACCTGTGGCTGACGTCAAGTTTAACTTAGTTTGACCCAAGCTATCGCCGATTAGTGACTGCTATGCCATAACATGTATGTGATATAAATTCATGGTTGCCTAGTGTGATGTTGACTGCCTGCGTAGATATGTAAACGGATTTGTATCGTACGTTGCCTGTTGTCATGGTCAATCCATGCTATAATCCACGCCATGCATGCTATTGCCAATCCATGCAATCCATGTTATCCATGCTATAAGTTTTGAGTAGCGGCTTTGGCTGATACTAAGCTACTTAACCTATGGCTGCGACCACCAGGCCATCATCAGATCTGCACGCAGAAATACTATATTCCGCAAATCTCGGGGACTGTTGATGTCACTGGAAGCAAAGGTAGCAAGATCACTTTAACTTCCCCGGCATACAGTTCTTACGGACCGCAGAGCGGCTGTGAGCATCACTGTGGGCGTTTTCGGGGGCTTAGGCTGATGTGACCTTAACCTTTGATGACCGGCACATTGAGGCTGACACGCCTCAACCTTGTTCGAAATGTTTCATTGAAAGCTCAGTGCAATATTCAATCTTTGATCCCATGTTACCTTGGTCTCTGTTCGACTCAGGGAAGTCGTTGCGGTATAGAAATAACATTCCTGTCGTCGTCAAAGGGGTTGTTCCACATTTGTATGTGGTTTCCAACTGAGATAGTCATTTTGATGATCATTCCGTGCAGTTCACAGTCCTGCTCTTCTTAAGACCCAAAACTATTTAGTTTCGGGGTCACACGCCCACGAAGATGTGCACGCCATTTCGTGCAGACCGTTTCAAGGTCATTGGGGACATGCATGACGCCGTAGAAACATCACTCAAATTTTTCTTCCTCGTATGTCATATGGCGTTGTTCAAGGTCCAAAAAGACTATTGGCGTCGAGCCGTTCAGATATGGCATTCGTTAGCGCGATATCCAGGGAGAGCGGACGTCAATTGGCTCTCAATCAGATTGTTGAGCAGGCTGTGCAAATTTTAGACACGACCCATATTTTGTGCTACATGGCATAAGGAGTTGAACTTGGTTGCTGGCTTTTGTGGAAAGAAGATTTGTAATCGAATACAAAAGGTGCGACACCCGAGTATGCAAATATAAGTAAACATATTAAACTCGCAAATAAATATGCAAGAACACAGCGAGAAAGAAGAAAAATAAGAGCACATAATGACATTTGGCTCATCAAACACTTCCACCGACTCAACGGGGAACTCTCGGAAGATTAAAGTACAAGTGAGTGCTTAAGTGGCAATTTGGCACGGCAAGTTTGGCGGCACCTCGACGTCACACAAACGTTCCATGACGTAATAAAATAATGATGTATGAGAAGCACGTTTACTATGTAGAAAATTTCTGCTGTCTAGTGCAGTCTTTTCCACTTAAAAGTATATTTACTTATACAAAAACCATAAGAAGTACTTTAAAAGTATAAGAAGTATTGCTCACACTTAAAAGAATAAGTGAGCTTGTTTCGTCATAGCTGATGCTTGCTTGAATATCTTCAAATGTGGAACATTTCCTTTATTGATAACCTGGTCGTATGGAAGCCTTCACTTTCAGAAACACTGGGCAAGGGTACGTCTAATGCGTTTTCGATGTCGGTTGTCTTCTTGTACTCATATCAATATGTGTTGGCTGTTTTCCCGTTCGAAGATTTTGAGCAGTTCAATGTTATAAAACGGTATGTTTTTCACTCCATTATGCTATTTCTCGCTAGGAAAGTCATGAAAATGGTCTTCATATAACAAGCAGAGCTAAGAAGAAAAATACAAACATTCACGCGCGATCAACTACAATGCTTCTCTCTCACTGCACCTCCTCCTTTCTCACACCCAAACGGGCACCGACATGCAAACCTATGCACGCTTGCACGTATACGCAGACACCTATAGTCATCGCCTTCCAGTGGCGAACTCCATACCGGGCTTGGACTACGCCGTCGTAGGCCTTATTCGTCATTTGAACTCCGCTCGCTCGAAAGTATCCCGCCGCGTGATTCTGAAAATCACGTGTGGCTCCGGCGATCAGTTGGAAATATTATCTGCATTGTTGGCTCATAAAAAGTATGACGGCCGTGATAGGCTGCACTCGTTGAAAAATATATTTGTATATAAGACTCTCTGGGATATGGTCCCGCTCGCCATAGGTGCAAAATAGCTGTGCGTCGGTATATATGGCTTAAAAACGAAATGATCTGAGCCCATTTTCTTTTTTGTGCATGCACATGTCTTCCTGTGATATGTTTTCAGCCTTCCCATTGTTTTTTTATTTATCGGACGGCAAATATAAAAACCGTATTTTTTTGCCTCTGTCAAGGTCCCGAAATCGAGTGGTAGTAAAAAATAGCTGAAAAAATGCTGAGCTTCTGACAAATGAACGTCATCAGGAAGTCGTAGTCTTCTAAATTTTTAATTTGATCGATCACCGCATCAATGCTGTGCCTGGCCTACTGCCGATGCTGGTGCGGTGACCCTGACCTCTGACCCGTCCTCCGTGCCCCCAGGCCATCCGATGACCCGGCAGCAATGCGTTGTGTTCTGGCTCTCTGGCATCGTCAACTTCGGCGTATCGGCGAGCGTGGCTACCATGGCGCCCTTCTTCCCGCTGGAGGTGCGTTCTTCGTGCTGGTGCTTTCATGGCAGGTGCAGGTGTCTGGTGCTCTGGCGCTGTCTCGTACGCGTGCAGCCAGAGGCTGACTGAGGGAACCATAGCTCTCCTTTGTCGCAATTTAGGAGCCCGTTCCAGCTCTGGGAAGAGACAATCGTAACCTCAGAAAAGCGCGTCTCAGGTCTGAAAAGGCATATTTTTCATCGTTATTGCGGTGCTTTGCGTCTGGTGGCAGCGTCTGTGTAAAAAAGTCGGGTGACGACAGAGAACAGGATGTACTTTGCCAACCATTGCGCCACGTTAAGATTTTAAGAAAAAATTATCCCATGACATGCCATGCCAATTAAAAAATCCCCATCTGGGGTCCAAAAACACGTCATACCAGTGCCGGAGAGCTCCTTTGTAACTACTCCATTCAGTGGATTCCGAACGGTGTATCCTGCAACACTATATTGGGCACAAAAAGCAAGAGGAACCCAGGCATAATTAGAGTTACATCCATCAGAATGTGCCTGGCTTAACTTCCTGACCTTGACCTGACCTCCAGCGGGACAGGAAAACCTGCGGACCAAACTGCCACCGCAGCATGACCTGACCTTGACCTGACCTCTGACTGAACAGGCAGAGCGGATAGGGCACGACGGCCACCGCGGCATGGCCTGACCTTGACCTGACCTCTGACTGAACAGGCGGAGCGGACGCGGCATGACGGCCACCACGGCGTCGCTGGTGTTTGGCGTGTACTCGGTGGCGGCCCTGCTCACTTCACCCTTCATGACCCGCCTGGTGAGTAGCGGAACGCCTCGGGGCTCACCCCGGCGCTGGGTGCCGCCCAGCCGATCAGCACCGAACAACGCTGGTGGAAACGAGGGCTGGTGACCGGTCACCTGTCGCGCAGTCGTGCTGCGCTGCCTTCAGCAGATCACAGATCCTTCATCTGCGGGTGAACATGGTCTCGGTGACTGGCGCTGGTCACTGCATTCCGTTTTCAAGAGCCGCTCAGGCCGGCTCCGATGGGCTGTGGCCGTCAGAAGGTCTCAGACGGCGGTGGGCTGGGGAGCCTCAGCAGCGATCTCTGGTCCGGCTGGTGGTCCGGAAACTCCGGTACCCCAAACTGGAACGGCGCGACATTTCGCAGGGTGTAAATCAGCCCACCCAGCCTAGCCTACACCTAGCAATGCGTTTCATACACTTGGGATGCCGCGTCGGATATTTGTAATGGTCGCCTTGAACAGAGTCGCAGCAACAGTCCGCAATTATCAGCAGCCTATCGCCATTCCCGTTTGTGCGTCGACGAAGTGTTGTGGAGAGCTTGCCGTCTTGGATGGAACTATCCTTCCCTCCCGTTCTGCCCATCCTCCCTCGATCAACGAAATTTCAGAGCACGTGGCGCCCCAGGAAAGCGATGACACTCCCTAGACGATTTGGAGTCGCCATAAGACAGGCCTGTGCTACCGCCTGGTATTGGAGCACACAAACGACCGACATGGCTCTATGCGAGAGAGCAACTGGAAAAACACTCTGTCACTATACGAGTGCGATATTGTAACGGCGATGACTGTGACAAGGGGATGGAATGCGGACGACAAGGTGAGGTATGCAGGATGTTGGCTGTGGTCATTTGGGCGGTAGGTACACCCAAGTTGTTATCAAAATCACACTCTTGTTCTCCTGTATTATTTGTGGCGTAATATGTAGAAACGCATTGCATTGAAGTAAAAACGTTGATAATGAATGACAGCATGACATCGCTATTTAAGATGCTGTCGTCATGTCTGCTGGGTACTCAGCCTTGTTCCATCTTTTCTTGACCAATAATAGAAGATACTGCTTCTTTAAACTGCTTGCTATGTTCACAGGTACCGTATGTGGGACCGAAAAACGTCTTCTTGGCCGGATCTTTCTTGGTGGGCACCGGCAACATTGCCTTCGGGTAAGGAAGATGGCACTTGCGCTTGCAGCATTGCCTCCGGGAAAGACCTGCAACATTGTCTTTAGGTCATAGATTGAGCTGACGACTGTCTTTAATACGGATTTAGTGTAGAGTAGGCAAAATGGCATGTTTACAGTAGGGTTGTGAAGTAAAGCACATATATGAAACGTTACTCGCTGCAAACACAGGCATTGCACATAATCTAATGAGCATGGGATGTTCGTAGACTGTCTCTCGGCAGCTGTAACTTCCGTTAACACGAAACCATAAATGTTGGATACACTGACCGGCCTCCTGTTTGGCTACACCCTGCGACGTGTCGTTATGGTGCACCCCATCCCTGCTGCTGTGATGTGCCACACTCCTATTGTTGGGATTCACGACACTTCTGTCGTTATGATGCATCTCACCCCTGTCGTTATGATGCGCCGCGCTCCATTCGTTATGATGCATCTCACCCCTGTCGTTATGATGCGTCTCACTCCTGCAGTTATGATGCGCCGCGCTCCATTCGTTATGATGCATCTCACCCCTGTCGTTATGATGCGTCTCACTCCTGCATTTATTATGCGCAGCGCTCCATTCGTTATGATGCATCTCACCCCCGTCGTTATGATGCGTCTCACTCCTGCAGTTATGATGCGCCGCACTCCATTCGTTATGATGCGTCTCGCCCCCTTCGTTATGATACGTCTCACTCCTGTCGTTACGATGCATCTCACCCCTGTCGTTATGATGCGTCCCACTCCTGTCGTTATGATGCATCTCACCCCTGTCGTTATGATGCGTCTCACTCCTGTCGTTTTGATGCATTTCACCCCTGTCGTTATGATGCGTCTCACTCCTGTCGTTATGATGCATCTCACCCGTCGTTATGATGCGTCTCACTCCTACAGTTATGATGCGCCGCGCTCCATTCGTTATGCTGCGTCTCACCCCTGTCCTTATGATGCGTCTCACCCCTGTCGTTATGATGCGCTGCGCTCCATTCGCTGCAATTTCCCACACCCTTGTTGTTGGAACGCGCCACACTTCTGCCGTTGGGACGCGCCGCACCCCTGTCGCTGTAATGCGCCGCACTCCTTTCGTTGTGATGCACCCCCTGTCGCTGTGATGGGACGAACCATTGTGGTGATGCGCTGCACCCTTGTCACCGTGATGCGCTACACCCCTGCCGTTGTGATGTGCTGCACCTGTCGTTATGACGAGTGGCACCCCTGTCTTTGTGATGCACCGCAGTGCCCCCCCCCCCTTCTCGCTGTCATGTGACAACCCTGTTGTGATGCGCCGCACCCCTATCGTTACGGTCCCTGAGCAGGCATACGTGATCGCCGTTCCCTGACCAGGCAGACCTGATCACCGTTCCCTGACCAGGCAGACCTGATCGCCGTTCCCTGACCGGGCAGACCTGATCACCGCTCCCTAACCAGGCAGACCTGATCGCCGCTTCCTGACCAGGCAGACCTGATGCCGCTCCCTGACCGGGCATGCGTGATCGCCGTTCCCTGACCAGGCAGACCTGATCACCGCTCCCTGACCAGGCAGACCTGATCACCGCTCCCTAACCAGGCAGACCTGATCGCCGTTCCCTGACCGGGCATACGTGATCGCCGTTCCCTGACCAGGCAGACCTGGTCGCCGTTCCCTGACTGGACATATGTGATCGCCGTTCCCTGACCAGGCAGACCTGTGACCTGTGACCTTCACTTCCCTTCGATCGGCAGGTCTCTGGCGTACGTCCACGACCTCCAGTTGTTTACCATCTACTGCTTCGTCACCCGCGTGCTGATGGGCACAGGATCGGCAGCCAACATCACGGCCACCTACACCTACGTCTCGAGCACGTTCTCCGGTGGGTTAGGTTCTCAGACTGCTGGTAGATGGGCGTGGTCTGAACGGTGAGAGGTCACGGACGCGGCCGGAATCGTGGAAAGCTTCTGGCGGACAGGGCGTGACGCATCACGAGCGCGGTCAAAATGATCAACGACAACGGGTTAGGTCGGGTAATACCATCCGAACATGACATTACAGCCTCGCGTATCCTAGACAGTTCGGGAGTTTTGGCTCGATATCCACCCATCAGCTCTTCAAATCCGCAGTGCAGGAAGGTTGGCTTTGGCTGGCAAAGTTTGAGGATAACAACCCTTATGCCGCTGATTTGAGTCTGCAGGTTAATGTTCTGGCTTGTAGGAAAGCAGTACAGAAATAATCGTGTCCTGCAAAATCAAACTTTCTTCATTAAAAGGAATGTTCCACACTGGACGATGCTGAGGCAGACATTTAATACCACGAGACAAGCTCACACAAAACTATTGGTATACTTGTAAATGGAAAAACTGCTTTAGACGAGGCAGTTTCCCTATTAAGTAAATATAGTTTTCAATACATCATTGTTTGATTGCGTCATCCTGCCTTGCACAACTTTGATTGGAAGCCAATTGACGGCTGTTATATCTGGAAATCGCGCTCACAAACACCAGATACGACCGACTCGACGATTATTTTGTCTTGGCCTTCATCGCGCATGGTCAATGGAATGGTAAGATCTGAACGACGTTGCTATGGCGTCATCGATAACTGGGTGGCCTTGAAGTAGTGTGCACGAAGTAGTCTGCACATTTTCGCGGTCGTGTAGCTCAGAAGCTAAAGGGGCTAAGGTATTAAGAACGGCAGGGCTGTAAACTGCACCGAATGATCTTCAAGATGGCTATTTCGGCTCAAACCCCTTACAAGTGCTGAGCACACCTGCAACTAAATCCAATTTGAAATATTTGATTGCACTGCACAACTAAGGTTAGGAGTCAGATTTGGAACCCCAGCTCAACTCGCTTGTCTGCCCTAACATCCTTACATCCTTGGGTTTGGAGTCCATGCTCAGCTCGCTTTTCTAAACCAGCCTCCTTGCATTTTTCCCTCACGTCTGCTCTTTCTGTGCCACCTAATTTGTTTTCTGATTTGTCATGCATAACGACCGGCATGACAATAGCCAAAGGTGTATTTGTGCCCAGATATGTCGAAGTAACCAAAAATAGCATCGTTCAATAAATGAGCGTATTTCAAAGATTTTACACCAGATTGCTGTCCAGAGCAAAATGCCCAGTGCCTCGCCCCTCCTTGGTGAAAACGATACGTCGTGTGAAACCCCTACCTCGCATTACATCATCATCTCGTGCTGAAATCATCCAGCAAAATCATGACCCAGTGATGACGTCATACAATTACCTAATCACCTAACCCGGTTACCTTGCAGACCCTGAAATTGGGGGGGGGGGGATTTAAAATAATACGATAGGACGTAAGCCTTACTGGAACAGCGCTGACGGCAGTGATGCTCTGCGATCGCGGTCTCGCGTGACGCCATTTGCCCGTGCTGACGTCACGATCGCCACCTTGTGGCGCGACCGAAACACCTTGTTGCATCGCCACCCCGCATGATGAGGCCTTTCATTTGCAGCGAACATAGCGGCGACGGTGGGCATGCTTGAGGTGTTCACGGCACTGGGCACGTGCGCCGGCCCTGCCCTCGGCGGTCTGCTGTTTGCCGTGAGTTGTGGTGACCTGTGGACTGCTGTCTGCCGTGAATTATTAGGATTCGGTTGGCTGCTGTCTGCCGTGAGTTGTGGTGATCTGTGGACTGCTGTCTGACGTGAGCTATTACGACTCGGTTGGCTGCTGTTTGCCGTGAGTTGTGGTGGCCTGTGGACTGCTGTCTGCCGTGCGTTATTATGACTCGGTTGGCTGCCGTCTTCCATGATACGTGTTGACTCATTGCACGTGGTCTGCCATGAGTTTGCAAGCCTCGAAGTCGCGAATCGTCAAAAACACCCGCAACACATAACACCGCCTCGTCCCGCTGCTGTAACCACCAACTGACATGTTCAGACAGCTCGGGAGGGAAAAGCGAAAAAGTACAGCGTGCTTCACTGGAAATGCCAATTCCAAAAACCCTGTGATAGACATAGAAACACTTATTGACATATCTTTTTATCACAGATCTTTGAACATTCAGACGTCTTTATCTTTATAGTTGGTGTCGATCTCCCCAGCATAAAATCTCTACCACATCCTCTTGAACATAAACGTACTCCTCCACATTCTGTAATGCCCGGCACCTGCTAGTGTTTTGTAAATGGCTGTGTTTAGCCGCTGAGCGCTGGGACGAGGCATCTCAATAAAAGGTTTCCCAGACCACCATAGCACGTCAAAGACCCAACACTGATCTGAATGCCGGACAAGTTGCAGCAATACTTGCCAGATAGAGCGTGCGGGAGATATTTTGGATTCCTTGCTTGCACGTTTGAAATTGACAAAACGCCATGTCTACAAGAGTTGGGCAGGCACTGGCTCTGACTCTACGGATGTTTTCCATCTATGACCAACAAGGGGTCTCAGAGGCCTCGTTGATATCGCGGAAACTAAGCAGTCTAGAGCTATGGGAAAACGGTGTCGGATAGCTCTTATCAAGCTTTATCAGCTAAACGGAACTGAACAACATTGGGTGGGAGTTTTCTGACATGTCAAATCAGATCATAGGAGCTAAGTTCTCACGGGTTCATGCCTGTTAAAATTGAGCTGTCTCCCGTTGTTTCAAGAACTAAGCATGAACTGCGGCAATGAAATGAATGAAAACGACGCTGAATGCTATTGAAAAATCGATCGGATGGGTACTGGTGGAAATCGACGGGTGTGATCTTTGTTGCGGCACGGCGGGTCGAAGGGGTGAGGCCACTTTTGTACATTTATGTACATTAAGACCAGGTATTCATGTACATTAAGACCCAAACAAGTCACATCACTAGGGAGAGCAGAGCAGAAACAGCGTTACAAGCAGCGTCAGTTTAATTACACAAAAGTGCGGTTAAGTTTTAAATTGCACGATCTTGAAAAGGCCAGATCCAGTCACAAAGGTCGAAATTTCTCCTAGCTGACAATTGGATGATGTGACCTCTGAAAAAAGCATCATTAAGAGCAGCAATGCTTCTGAGAGTGATGCAGTTTCGAAAACCATATTGAAACGAGAATAATAAGGTTGTTTGTTCACTTAGAGTACAATCTCGCCGACATTAACTATAGATGAATTTATAGATTATAAACGGTGAAGGTCGGAAAGCTCAATTTTTTCGTCATGCGTAACCAAAAAGCTTGTAAATTGTATGCATGTATATATGGAAACTCAGTTACAGAAAATTACACTATTTACACTATTCAGAACTCACAAGGCCTGAGGAGCAGCCCCTGAAGCTCCCTGTCGTAGGGCGAAGAAAGGCTCTAACGAGAGTGAGGAAGCCAGTTGTGCTCGTCAGGGGCAAAACAATGCTCCAGCTTGCATACGTTGTATTGATCATGCATTCACGGGTGATTTGACAGTGTCTTGCAAACATATGTCGCTGTGCACGACGTCTGATGTCGCGCAAAAATATCTAGGTTCGCATTTTAATTTCACATCTTTACTCGTTTTGAATATCATCTGTTAAGCGCTCTATTTTCATCTAGTCTGGTGATGCGTGTCGTGTGTCGTGTGTCGTGTGTCGGCATGTTGGCTATTTCAGCATGAGGTTGATCCAGAGAACTAATGATCGGTTTTCCTTTGTTTTCAGGCTGGAGGATACAGCATCCCGTTTTATAGCGTTGGATTGTTCCTGCTTATATTGCTCCCCATAAATGTGCGCGCTATGCCGCAAATCAAAGGTAAATACTTATTTTTTAGTGTAAAACAGCGCGTCATATACACATGTCACCATCGGTGACTTTTTAGGTGGGGACTGTCCGCTTACATCCCGGTATAGGTGCCAATGATAAGATCTTTGATTGATCACAGCTCGACACCATTTTTTAACAACACAAGGTGTATGCTGCGAGCAGCTTGAAAGCGCTCTGCACCTATGACTTAAAAAATAAAGGTTAATCTTAGATCATCATACTGGAAGGCCGGCCAGCCGCGCCGGCTACGGATCTGCCGCGCTCAATCCAAAGTGCTAAAATATTTTACACTGTATGATGATGTTGTAGAACAATTCAGAAATAATAAAAAGCTTAACTGTATGATAAATGCCCATTGGCTCGTCCATGGTGCCTCACGCTGCGTGGATGATGCTGTCAGCTTTTTTAAAATAATTTACTGCATGACACTACCTGTCAAACACCCGGAGTTCTCAGCGACCCTTGTGGATAAACTCAGTGGAGAGGTCTGATCATGGGCGAGGCTGCATGTCGAACAGGTAATAGCGTCAACTAACCAGACCTTCAGAGCCCCAACGGCCGGCCGCGGTTTTTAACGGCGTATACTTTTGCAGCGACCGATCACACACCATGCAGTGATTTCGTATCAAAAGGGGTCTCCGCAAATTGTGAAATTATCGACATTCGATTACGATGAGAACCATAGAGCTTGTATAAGCCCTCCAGTCGGCCTTGCCGTTCATGTTGAACCCCAGAACTCAGAGTATGAGGTCTTATCAACGAAATCGCCAACACTTGTAACTAACAGCGATGGCTTGGGCTTACAGCACACAACAAATTTGAGGACCAAAAGCAATTTCGTGAACATTATGCATTGAACAGAGGTCTTGCCATCTGTACACATGCACTCCGTATGCCGGAAACCGCTTCCTGTCAAGGCAATACGTTGTTGATTCATCCAAGGCTTGGTTAACGCTGATGACTATGGTTCAGGTGATATGAACTTTGTTTGCATATTTTTTCGTAACAGTAGGAACTTAGCCATGCAAAGGGACACACCGCTAAATTTCTGTGTTGTTACAAAGTCACTTCTGTTGCCCTCTGCTTTTTAAGTTAAGTCGGTCGCTTATTAACCATTTTATAAAGTTATCTGAGTATTTGGCCACGGTCTGGTGGCACACCTTCAGTATCCTAAAAAACCTGCACAAGGTTAGTTTCGCAGAAACGTTTTCAAAAAAGCTCGCCTAGCCTGCCTTAGCTTAGCCCGTTTCTGGTATTGCGATGTGCGCGCCGCTGTGACTCAAAGCCCACAGAGACGAACGCAGGCCCTGGTGAATCAGGTTTTTAGAGCTGGGGTAGAGCGAAGTTCGCTTGCACATAGAGCTGCAGTCAGGGTGGTATAGTCATGTATAAATCTCGTGTCATTCACTTCAACCTTCTTCTTTGGTTAAATGGCTTAATCGGAAGTGATTCAAGAACCTAGATAAATCAGGGGAACAAAACCTAAGAGGCATATGCAATTGAATAAGCCTTTTTCCATTATTCTGGATTTTGGACTGGGTGAAATCGCAACCTGAAAACTACGTTAGCAAAAGTCAGAGGTCCGTTGCATTTTAGAATTGCTCGTGATCAAGATAACTGGCCAAAGTCCCCTTTTCATGGCTAACCCCCCCCCCCTCTCCCCGAGGCTAAATTGTTTACGTTGATCGGCTATTCGATTTTGCGATTAGGCGAATGAGAATATCAGTTATTTGTCCGTAGGTAACAAACGGAATGCTGCGTAGGGGATCTGCCACAAAACTTGCGTCATGTTTGGTGGCAAATGTCGTTAGCAAAAGTGAGTGCGTGTTGTGCTCTGACATTAGGCTATCAGACGTTAGACCACATGTTTAGAGCCCAATCCTGGTGACGCCCGCATCTTGTGTTTCAGCGCTGTCAACATCCTCTCCATCGTGTCGCCACGTGTTAACGCTACTTCCCCGTGTACGTGGTGCTGGGCGCCGTCGCCATGGCAACCATGATGATTGGCTTCACAGAGGCGACTCTGGCGCAGCATTTGGCCAGCAGGGTAAGCGCGGCCCGTGTGCGGCAGAGATAAACCATGCGGCGTAATCGTCGCGCGGGGAAACTGCACCAGCTGCCGGATATCGTCAGCAAGTTGCATGAAAGCATGAAACTATCAGCTCTGGCGCTTGTTACACAATAACCGACCGTGAAGGTAACCGGACGGAAGTTTTTAAAACGGTGAACCGCAGCTGCGCTCAGGCTGCTCGAGAGAGATAGTCTGGTATAGAGCACACTGGCGTGGCCCAATTCCAGCCTCTTTGGGAGACAGACGGATCAGCCGCGCGCAAATGGTTAGAGGCCGCGGTATATAGGGGTTGAATGCAGACATGAGACGGCCACCGAAGCTTGCTGTGTTCAGCGTTTGTTTTTTTACTTCGCTTTTATCTTCATGTTTTGCATTTTTAAGATGTTTTGGGAAGTAAAGCGATTGTGTTAAAGTTACGATTATTCTGCAGTACACACAACGCATCACAATAACGTGACAATTGATGTGGCACGAAATATGAGAGGCGATAACACGGGAGAGATCCGCCAATTTTGAACAGTGCTAGATGATTCCAAAACCCAACAAATGAGACCTAGGCACCCTCCAAACCATACCAATGGTTCTGACCAAAGCACTGAAAGGTCCGCCATCTTTGAGAGTTGACCAGGATTTATGATAGTTCAGGTGGCGGAGATGCATTGACACTGGCATGGCGTTTGAAAACTTATTTACAATCTATGTCGCCTGAAAGTTGCATGCCCATGTACGACAAATTTGCAACAATGGACGCCTTTTGCGATTGTGATCAACTATTTAAAAAACGAATTCCCTGGCGAATGTCAATAGCAGAGAAGATTGCTACGCACTCATGCAGTTTCAAGGCTCGATTTAGTCCACTGTAGACCACAACGTGGTGGATTTGATGATGATTTCCATACACATAGTTTCCCCCGCTGGCCGGTCGTTGGCTGACGCAGCTGTGGGTCGGACGAGCTCACCGTGGCTCAGTGATTTGTTAGAGTGTAATGGTTTGTTGTCCTTGGTCTTCTTGATGTTTTCACGCTCGGCAGTTGGTGTTACGTCACCCTGTGATTTGGCAGCCGGCGTATGAAATCCCTCTTCAAAAGCTGTCCTTGATTCGATGGACCCATAGTCTTCTCTCGCGCGCGTATGATCGACTGGGACCGAGGGCGCATCGGCGCACACTTCCGCCGCGGCGGTTTCCTGTTCGCCTTTGGCAAAAGTC
Organism: Pollicipes pollicipes; assembly: GCF_011947565.3. Classification (NCBI taxonomy): domain Eukaryota; kingdom Metazoa; phylum Arthropoda; class Thecostraca; order Pollicipedomorpha; family Pollicipedidae; genus Pollicipes; species Pollicipes pollicipes. The sequence continues at coordinate 5,230,801 of NW_023597055.1, forward strand.
TGCGAATCCTGTTGGACTACCTTGCCGAGTTGTGTAAATATGAATTCAGTTGCTTTCTATATGCGCATATTTTTGCGCTTCGCGAGTTTAGCATTGTTTATAGTGAATCGCAATGGACTGAGAGCTAATATTTTCTTCACACTGCAGTGTTGCAGAGAAAAAACCTTGGCCAAATAACTTTCATGCACTGCCTTGAAGTTACGCGGCGAAATCTGCAAGAAATTACAAATCTTGTTGTTGAGAACTGCAGAAGTCTTCCACCAAGAATTTAAAACAAACAGTAGGCCAGAAAGCGCGAGGGCTGGTCCGAAATAAGCGGGGCGCAAGAGTTGAAATGTTTGTTACTGTCCATATACATACATACATATATATATATATATATATATATATATATATATATATATATATATATATATATAGCTTTTTAAGTGGCAAACCTGAGACCTCCGCCACTGACGCCCTATGCCTAAATTCGTCTTTAAAATTCGATCACTTTGCCGGTTACGAATGAGATTATCCATTGAAGCACATCGACAGTTGGCATTTCAGAGATGTAAGTGTACATACCATCTGACGATAAAACCTGCAGATGGCAGGTGGCCATTCTCCAGGGAGCTGATGTGCTGACCTGAGTACGGTCCTCGTGAAGCGCTGTTGTCTTAGATGGTTATGTGCGTCTGGCTTAGGTTAGAGCTTCTTCGGTCCATAAACTCTATTTCATTGCTTCTGTTTTGGCGATGGGGAAAACTTCAGTCACCCTGCCTTAGAAGCAGGCTCGAAATCTCAAACAAAACTGTCTGCAGTACCCAGCACAGCAAGACTCGCAATAACGCGAGATCTTGCGTCAAGTAGACGAAACACGGTACTTCCACGAAGTGGCAGCCTTTTGCCAGTTGTCAACTGTTGCGAGCTGCGTGCGAAGTCCAGGCTAGTCGTGGATTTCCGGTGAACAAACACTAGGCAGGGCCAGCGCTTTCACTCAGCGTTAACTCTTGCTAAGGTGTGGACGTTCGGAAATTGTATCTAATCTCTAGAGTAGCCAAAGCGCAACGCCTCGATTACTATCTCGCTGATGCTTCGGCTGCTATCTCTCTGATGCTTCGGTCAATATCTACGCTTAATACCTCCAGCTCTCTGCACGTCAGCCTGCTTGCAAAGCCTAGGATGGGACCCGTGATATGTGTCGCTGATGGTTAAGGTTCGGGGCATGCAGTTTAGGCAAGAGGCCTCCGATTCTGACATAACACTATCAAGGTGGTTCCCATGAAGGGGCTCGGTAACACAACGAGGAGGCGGCACATCTGTCTTATTTTTCGCAGCACGAATGCAAAATCCCAGAAAAGAGAGATGAAGCCGACCGTAAATTTACGTTGCGCATCGTGGCGCTCTTTCATCCCCTCCCTCTGGTTACGCACTGGTTACGCCAGGTGAGAACCCCTCGCACTGGTACACCATGAACACATTTTCAGATTTCAGCGTGAATTCCAATCACAAAATAACAAACAAACCAACAGGCACTGTCCAGAACAACGTACTTTCATGGTATGCTTTGGTCATAATACATCAAATCCCCCGTACCCCCTCCACGCGTGACGTAACCCATGGGCGGCGCCAAGGAAGCCTGTGCAAGATATTCGATCAATCACGAACGGAAATCCATTCGATTCAACAGGCATTGGCACCCGATGATATTTGCACTGTAATTGATCGCCGATCAAGGCCGCATCCACAGTCGCCCCATGTGCGCTGGGAGCACACCAGCGTCTTAGCGTCGCCTTGATCAGTTGCATGCTGACGCCGCCCAGGACAGTCCCATGTCAGCGTGAGTGCCACGATATGAGATATCTGTATCGGTATCGGTGTCAATCAGCGACCTGTCAAGGGTTGCTTGACGCATAACTGAAAGACGGCACGCCGCTGTGACTGCAGCGGCGCTGTTGTTCGCACAGCAGGCTCACTTCATTTCCGTCCGTCATGTCGGGCGTGTGGTTGTGTTCGCAGTCCCCAGGTGTCAGGCGTGTCAAGCGTGTCATGCGAGCGAAAACGAGTTTACGCCCGCCTCATACCGGACGGACGGATGTGGGGGCTTGCGTCCCCCAGACGTGCCTCGGTGAGCCGACTTGTCATGCTTGGTCAGCTGGCGGCTGGCCGTGAGCGCGCCGTCGGTCGGCACCGGGCGGCCGTGTTATGATGCACGAACGTTCAGCATCTGACGAAACCTCCGTTTTATGGCGTTCAGCGTCTGACGGAACGTCTGTTTCATGGCGTTCAGCGTCTGACGGAACGTCTGTTTCATGGCGTTCGGCGTCTGACGGAATCTCTGTTTCGTGGCGTTCAGCATCTAACGGAGCTTCTTTTTTTGTGGCATTCAGCATCTGACGGATCTTCTGTCTTATGGCGTTCAGCATCGGACAGAACCTCTGTTTTATGGCGTTCAGCGTCTGACGGAACGTCTATTTTATGGCGTTTGACGTCTGGCGGAACTTTTGGTCTATGACGTTCAGCGTATGACGGAACTTCTGTTCTTTGGCGTTCAGCGTATGACGGAACCTCTATTTTAGGATGTTTTCCTGCGCCCTTTATGCTCACATGGGTAGTTTTCGTTTTTGATGAGCATTAGGTGGTTTTTAAATCTAGCTCAGTTCAATCAGTTTTCAGGAAATGCGACTTCGACTCTAGGCACTGCAAGTTTGGTCGATCTTTTCGCACAAAGGTCGAATGATGATGAGCCAATCGTAACGCGTGCATTAAATTCCAAGAATCAGCTGTTGGTCAGTGAATGCTTTTATTCAGACCGCATCATGATAACCAAATTACCCTCTGTTCGCTTCGCGCTCAAACTGACCGCGGATCCAGGCGTTCAAAAGCACACTTCTCGGAGACGACGATCCTCACTCAACCCTCCCGATAGATCGACTCCAGCACGTCTAAAATCGATCAGCACCCAGCTGTGACAGACGTCCGTACCACGCAACACATGGTGACGACCGTGACAACGCGGGAACATGGCTGAACCGCAGCCTCTGGCACGGCGCGGTGTACCTCGTGCAGCCTCCTCTCCAGCACGTGCATTGGTCACGGCACACTTCACTCGCATCCACAGAGCCTACTTCAACCTATAGGGTATGATCGTCTCGAAACTTCGCATCACTTTGCAACGTATCTGGCCTTATGAGCCCCCCTTCACTGCCACTCACTCCTTCGCTATTCTGTGAACTGAGACGCACCGCAAACACGTTGATGGCCAGAGAGCCTTCAATGCATTAGGTTATGCTGCCTGGTACCGTTCAAAGCGTCTGTAGTCTGGTTAGACACGTATAAAGAACTGTCATCAGGGGGCCAAATATCAAATGAGTTGGGGGGAGGGGGTGAGCAGTCAAAATGATGCTCCCAAAAGCCAACAAACCGATTTATCCCCGGATTTGGCCCATGTTCTTCATTAAAAACGGGGATGGAGCCTCATAACTGAATAGAAGAACACGCCCCTGAGTGCAAACCTCTTGGCTTACCGGGGGGGGGGGGGAGGGGGGGTCTTCGTGTCCCCCATGGCTACGGCCCTGAATTTGTTGGCAGTAAATGGATACTTTGAATGAGGCTACGACTCGGTCCGAGCAAAAAACCGTAGCCCCCGTCGCAAATGCCGTTATCCCCCCCCCCCCCCCGCCTTACGCAAATATCATTACCCCCCCCCCCTCCCGCCTTTCGCAGATCCCATTATCCCCCTCCCCCGCCTCACGCAAATCCTGGCTGCGTAGCTAATGGCATGTGGTACCTAAATGCGCTTACTTTACTGTACCTGTCACGACCGGTCTCGCCTTTTCTTGTACCTGCTGTAGCAACATTACTACAACGCCTCACGTTATCCCTCGCGAATGCGGCGGGCAACAAAGATGGCGTCGACAACGTTGAGCACGGCGACTATGATGCAGCAGCAGCCCTCGGCGATCAGCTTGCCTTCGCTTGACGAGGATGCGGTGGCGATCTTCCCGCCTGACACGAACACTGTCATGCCGAGGGCGAAGAAGAAGATGCTCCCGACGGCAGAGGTGATCAGCTCCTGTTGCGTCACGCGCGGACAGTGATCATGCGAGATGGAGTGGAGCGAGCGCGACTTAAAAGATTTGTAGGCTTTTATCACTAAAAACTGGGCCCCGGGAACGGATAATCGAGGTGGCGAAAGTAAAGCGTTGCTGCCATTTTTTTCTGAAAATGCCTCATCCGCACAAAATAACACTCTAAATGCGCGGTGATCCCGCAGCACGCTTTTTGCGGGATCATCCGGCGCAATGAGGTCCACGTGTGAAATATACCAGATGTAAACAAAAAGAACCTGAGCTGCTGGTTTTTCGGCAAAACGAGTTTGAAGTTCCTATACTGGCAACGATCGACTTTCAAAAAACCAGGAGGCACTGTTAAAGACTCGCTCAGGGTCCAACAGCGGGTCCAAGTCAGGCGGAGGCTATAAGTAAAAGTGATTCCGGGAACTTGTTGAATCTGGTCTTACAACGGAGTGTTAGAAGGAGCTATGCGTCGATGAAAAAGCTTTTTAGAAAATTGGTCAATTGAATTTAGGAGTACAACAAATTTCATTGAACTTGTAGTTTCTTGGGGATTGGTTTGTTGAATTTAGGAGTACAAAAAAGTCATCGAACTTGGGCCAGGTATAAAGGTGAAACAGTGGTCAAATCCAGATTGCCTTTTGACTTGAGACCGTGCTTCACGGGGTAGTTTCTAATGCTCATTTCGAATTTTTGATAACCGGGGCGCCCACAGACATCTTCCCCGGACTTCTTACAGGTCAGAGGAAGCTACTGCCTTAAAATGACCCAGAGTATCTTGCATTTTTGGAATATACCACCTAGCATAAAATATAGATGCCGCATAGCATAAACTGAACACCAGTGACCATTTGCTTACAAGAGGCGATTCCAAGTGGTTGCATGAGGGGGTCTGGGGGCATTTTGGATACCAATCTAGAGTTTTATGCTGTTTTACCTTACTTAGCCCGAAAGTCATAACCGTCGGTGGGGTCATGGCATGACCGTCGGTGGGGTCATGACATGACCGTCGGTCGGGTCATGACATGACCGTCGTTCGGGTCATGACATGACCGTCGGTGGGGTCATGAGTGTGGTGTCTCTAAATCTCTAAATTTTGAGATTTCAGAGCTGGTCATATAAACCCCCACACCAGAGCGCGTCCCATTCCACGGGCCACCCGGGCGCGTGTTTAAGAACGTTATGAAGCAGACCTCGGTTACATTGTCAATTACCTTTTCAACACGCGCTCAGGTTGGGGGTTCAACTGAAACCCGAAGGTTATTCCGGAATTCTTTCCGAACGGCATGGCGTAGCCGCGCCCAATTTTACATGGCTGTAGACAATTAAATAGCGGATTGTTTGGCATCAACAACTTAGATTTTTCTTGCAAGGTCACTGACCTATGGCAGGTCAAAGTCAGGCCATGGTTTCACCGAAGGCAATTTTTTGGGAATCGTTCAATCTGATCCAACAACGGAGTGTTAGACGAAGCCATACATCTCTGAGATACTTGCATAGGCAACATAACAATTGAATGAGCAAATTAAATTGACCCAGACTCAGGTATGCAGGTCAGACCAAGGTCAAAACCAACCTGTTTTGTTTCTTTAGCGCATGGTGTATAAGGTATCTTCTGGCGCCCATTTAGAATTTATTGATAACAGGAACCGCATTATACACCTTTCATGGGCTTCTTAAAGGTCACAATAGGTCACTGACCTAAAATGACTTAGGTGATCATTTTGTTTTTAGGAACATACTGCCTAGCGTAATTTTAGTCGCTTATTCAAATGCAAAACTCATTGCAGTCTTGTGTGATTTTGGTCATCATGAACTTCAAAAGGTTAAACAAGGTCACTGATCTTGAATGGGTATGACACGTTTTGTTTAGGACAGTTATATAGTTTCTAGACGTCCTTTGGAGACCATCCTGGAATTTGGCCTTGTTTGACCTTATTCGACCCGAATGTCATGATCTAGGAACACAAAGCTTTGGCCTAAGGGAGTTCATGTACAGGTCAACTCACCCAGCAAACTTGGTGTCTCTAGCTCTCTCAGTTCCTGCGATCTCAGGGGGGGGGGGGCAAATTGACCCCCACTCAAGCGAAGAGTATCCAACGGGCCACCCGGACGCGTGTTAAGATGCGATCACGGCCACAGGTGTGCTCGGGACCGACAGCGCGGCTTGAAACGTCAAGTTTTAAAACTGTGTGATCAGTAGTGTCCTTTTCACAACTTCGTTCAACCTTTGTTTCCTGGTGTACTGAGGGTCGGCTGTTGACAGCATACGAACTCCAAACGGGTATTTTTGAGATACCAAGGGTGACAACTCACTTGTAACATTCGCATTGCCAATACACTGATGCGGCATTAGACCGTTGGTGCTTAGTATACGTAATATGATCTTCGACTGATGAACACCTGGTTATTAAAACCAGTGGGTGTATCATGGACATTACCCTGGATGAATTCGTAGTGTTCTCCTATAAGTATGGAAACTCACGCTCTGACGTTGAGGATTATCAAGATGGTAGCTTTCGGCATTAGCGTGGTTCTAATAGGGGCCTGATCTATTTGCGGCATGACTAATCATATTGCGACAAATCCACAAGACGTTGCATTGCATTGCAGGACACAAGCATTTAGTATCAAGTAGAAAACAGTAAAATCCATTTAAGCCGCTGAATCGTTGCTCGCATAGCAACACCTAAACAGTTGCAGCAACCCACACGAAGCCACAGCGTTTTGTGCAGAGTGACACGACTCGACTGCAGGCATGGCTCATTCGGTTTCAGGCATCAGTGCCCTATTACAACCAGAACTTCTTCATCAGGTCAGCAAAAGTCATTCACCAGACTTACGTATTTAGAAGACTGTGTTGTCGTGTCTTCGATCCAGTAGCACAACACTAGGATGATGTTGTTGACCAGGTAGTACATGCAAATGCCGGCTCCGAAGAAAAAGGCGTGTTTGTCGAGTTGGAGGCAGCTGCCGTCACGTTTTTCGCCAATGCATCTTCCATCCACGCATCCATCGACGATCATGGATGCATTGAAGCACTCTGCGTCTTTTATGGCAGTTACTCCATATCCCGGAAAACTATCCGAGGCTTGTGCGATAGTTATCGTGATCAGCAGCAGGACCTGAAAACAATGCCGGGTCTAGGGATGATCGTTCTTAAGCTGAACATTTTACAACATAAAATCGTGTCACGAGTGGGATAATTCCTCGGGGTGTTCGTCTGGTTTTACTGAGTACGGCAACGACTGGACGACCCACGATATATGATTTTCGCGTCACAGTCCGAATTCTCACATCGGAATTGCCGCGATAGCCACGTTGGACACGTCAGGATTAATCACATTGCCCCCCCCCCCCCCCCATACCAATTCGCGTTACAAAAATTGCATATCAGGGTCAGGATTAAGGCGTAAGACCCTTGCTGTTCGCCTAAGGCGAACCAAAACCCCGTTTGGAAGTTTGTAAGCGGGACAGGCCAGCCAAATAGCTTTCTAGCTATTGTTTAGGTAATGTTCGTCATTTGAGAGAAATAAACAGCTACTAGCAAAGGAGGTACACAAACGATGCTCTCAAGCGACATAAGTGAAACGGAAAATTGCTCACTATTTTGCGGAAAGAATCGAAGTAAATGTCTGGTAGGTCTTTTCTCAGTAAATTTCTGGGCAGCTATTAAAAAGTGGTGGACGTCAACATCCGTTTTCTGAGTCAAAGGTGTGCTACGAAGAGGGGCTTCGTGCAACCCACCTGCTATGGTGGTTGCTTTCTCCAGGTGCACAATTTTACCCGCTCGATTCATCCTGTTTCCAATGAGGAGAATCTCTCCGCCCAGGAAGGCATTTCAGGCGATGGAGGAGGGGGGGGGGGGGGGGGGCATTTGACTCCCCAGATCCCGTTTTAAAAACTGATAAGCTCCGACTGACGTCCGATCCTGGCAGCGGTGATCACGGGCACCTGCAGTGAAACGGCTGCGGTCGCGAAGGAGCTCAAACCGATCGGACGTCGGCGACCGCGAGATTAACTCACGATTTGGGCCTCCTTGACCACTGCCGGCAGCTGATGAAGGTTCCACCGAGACACACTGACCATGGCGACGCGCCAAGCCTCACCGCCGCTTGACCTGCCTCGCGAGCAGTTACGTGGCGGGTCACGCGTCGGAAGATCCTGCCACGCCAAAATCTCACTGTCCGGGTTGCGCGTCGCGCGCCACACCCACGCCGCCCCTGCGCCACGTCTGTCCCCCGCGGCGTTGGACGGCGATAGTGGCGCAGCGCCGGACGCTTGCTGTTGCGATGATCTTGGCGCTGATAACCGTGTATCGGCAGCAGCAGTGAGGGCCGGGCACCGCGAGCTCTTCGACTCTCGAGGCCCACCGCCGGTATCGGGTTGATATCAGCGCCTGATACGGTGCCTGTGGGTTATGAGGTCGGCCGGACGCGCTGTCTGGCCGGTCGCAGCAGGAAGTGTGTCGGCTAGACGTCAGACAATGGTGCAGATGTGAAGGCGACCGGTTTGTATCACCGCCGACTGCCACACCTTGAGGAGCACGAGCTTGCTTTAAAGAGAGTTATCTGAGAGAAAGACCCGCATTTGCAGATATTCCTTATTCCCCCCCGGTTTAATTTTCTTAAACATCCATTAAGCAAAGGTGTTTCACAGATGAGTTACACGTGCCTGCGTACATGGGTTCAGACCAGACCGACACGCCCGTAAAAAACCTGCTGTGGCAGGCTAGCAAACGCAAGCGCAAATAATTATCGCAGTTGACGCGTTGCAAAACCCAATAACTAGCTAACAAGGCTTGCAAACGCTGGGTTCGCAAGGTGGGGTTCCGTCTTCTCTCGGAAAAGCGATGTCTAACGCTCTCCCTGGCTGGGGTACGGTGACGCTCTCCCTGGCTGGGGTACGGTGACGGTCTCCCTGGCTGGGTACGTGACGGTCTCCTCGGCTGGGTACGGTGACGCTCTCCCTGGCTGGGGTACGGTGACGCTCTCCCTGGCTGGGGTACGGTGACGCTCTCCCTGGCTTGGGTACGGTGACGCTCTCCCTGGCTTGGGTACGGTGACGCTCTCCCTAGCTGGGGTACGGTGACGCTCTCCCTGGCTGGGGTACGGTGACGCTCTCCCCGGCTGGGGTACGGTGACGCTCTCCCCGGCTGGGGTACGGTGACGCTCTCCCGGCTGGGGTACGGTGACGCTCTCCCCGGCTGGGGTACGGTGACGCTCTCCCTAGCTGGGGTACGGTGACGCTCTCCCCGGCTGGGGTACGGTGACGCTCTCCCCGGCTGGGGTACGGTGACGCTCTCCCTGGCTGGGGTACGGTGACGCTCTCCCCGGCTGGGGTACGGTGACGCTCTCCCTGGCTGGGGTACGGTGACGCTCTCCCTGGCTGGGGTACGGTGACGCTCTCCCCGGCTGGGGTACGGTGACGCTCTCCCCGGCTGGGGTACGGTGACGCTCTCCCTGGCTGGGGTACGGTGACGCTCTCCCTGGCCTGGGGTACGGTGACGCTCTCCCTAGCTGGGGTACGGTGACGCTCTCCCTGGCTGGGTACGGTGACGCTCTCCCTGGCTGGGGTACGGTGACGCTCTCCCCGGCCTGGGTACGGTGACGCTCTCCCTGGCTGGGTACGGTGACGCTCTCCCTAGCTGGGGTACGGTGACGCTCTCCCCGGCTGGGGTACGGTGACGCTCTCCCCGGCTGGGGTACGGTGACGCTCTCCTGGCTGGGGTACGGTGACGCTCTCCCCGGCTGGGGTACGGTGACGGTCTCCCTGGCCTGGGGTACGGTGACGGTCTCCTCGGCTTGGGTACGGTGACGCCTCTCCCTGGCTGGGGTACGGTGACGCTCTCCCCCCCGGCTGGGGTACGGTGACGCTCTCCCCGGCTGGGGTACGGTGACGCTCTCCCCGGCTGGGGCAACGGTGACGCTCTCCCTAGCTGGGGTACGGTGACGCTCTCCCTGGCTGGGGTACGGTGACGCTCTCCCCGGCTGGGGTACGGTGACGCTCTCCCCCGGCTGGGGTACGGTGACGCTCTCCCCGGCTGGGGTACGGTGACGCTCTCCCCGGCTGGGGTACGGTGACGCTCTCCCTAGCTGGGGTACGGTGACGCTCTCCCCGGCTGGGGTACGGTGACGCTCTCCCCGGCTGGGGTACGGTGACGCTCTCCCCGGCCTGGGTACGGTGACGCTCTCCCCGGCCTGGGTACGGTGACGCTCTCCCTGGCTGGGGTACGGTGACGCTCTCCCCGGCTGGGGTACGGTGACGCTCTCCCTGGCTGGGGTACGGTGACGCTCTCCCCGGCTGGGGTACGGTGACGCTCTCCCTGGCTGGGGTACGGTGACGCTCTCCCCGGCTGGGGTACGGTGACGCTCTCCCTGGCTGGGGTACGGTGACGCTCTCCCCGGCTGGGGTACGGTGACGCTCTCCCCGGCTGGGGTACGGTGACGCTCTCCCCGGCTGGGGTACGGTGACGCTCTCCCCTGGCCGGGGTACGGTGACGCTCTCCCTGGCCTGGGGTACGGTGACGCTCTCCCTAGCTGGGGTACGGTGACGCTCTCCCTGGCTGGGGTACGGTGACGCTCTCCCTGGCTGGGGTACGGTGACGCTCTCCCGGCCTGGGTACGGTGACGCTCTCCCTGGCTGGGGTACGGTGACGCTCTCCCTAGCTGGGGTACGGTGACGCTCTCCCCGGCTGGGGTACGGTGACGCTCTCCCCGGCTGGGGTACGGTGACGCTCTCCCCGGCTGGGGTACGGTGACGCTCTCCCCGGCTGGGGTACGGTGACGCTCTCCCCGGCTGGGGTACGGTGACGCTCTCCCTGGCTGGGGTACGGTGACGCTCTCCCTGGCTGGGGTACGGTGACGCTCTCCCCGGCCTGGGTAGCGGTGACGCTCTCCCCGGCTGGGGTACGGTGACGCTCTCCCCGGCTGCTGGGTACGGTGACGCTCTCCCTGGCTGGGGTACGGTGACGCTCTCCCCGGCTGGGGTACGGTGACGCTCTCCCCGGCTGGGGTACGGTGACGCTCTCCCTGGCTGGGGTACGGTGACGCTCTCCCTAGCTGGGGTACGGTGACGCTCTCCCTGGCTGGGTACGGTGACGCTCTCTCCCCGGCTGGGGTACGGTGACGCTCTCCCTGGCTGGGGTACGGTGACGCTCTCCCTGGCTGGGGTACGGTGACGCTCTCCCCGGCTGGGGTACGGTGACGCTCTCCCTGGCTGGGGTACGGTGACGCTCTCCCCTGGCTGGGGTACGGTGACGCTCTCCCTGGCTGGGGTACGGTGACGCTCTCCCTGGCTGGGGTACGGTGACGGCTCTCCCTAGCTGGGGTACGGTGACGCTCTCCCTAGCTGGGGTACGGTGACGCTCTCCCTAGCTGGGGTACGGTGACGCTGTCCTCAGTTGCAGTATGGATAGCGCATGGCAATACCGCATGGCAATACACTAGCAGTGGCGTAGCTGAGGGATTTTTAGGGCCATTAATGCAAAACGCTTCGGACTTGTACAGAAAACAAAAGCATTGACGTGAATGGATTCGCTGGTATTTGAATGGAATGTTTCCCTTCTCATTTCATGAAATTATTTGTGCTCTTTGCTCCAAGAATTATGTGGTTTTGCCTGATGAGTTCGGGGACTGTATAATGAAAAAATGACGAAGACGTCACCAGAGTACGTCAGCTAACCGTTTTCCTCGAATTTGGCCAACTATATTCTCAAATTCTTAAAGTTGGGGAAGGGATGTAGGGCTGGCACCCAAGATAGGGGAGCTGAAACCATCCTCCTTCCCCCCTCCTACCTCAAGTGAACTGGAAATAACAAACCTGGCTCCAATGTGACATTGGGGCTTTACGACGCACTCAGCTGCTGAGGCTATATGGCGTCGCCTGCCTCTCACCCTGGCAGGAAAGGCGGGCGACCGCGGGGAATGGAACCCCGTACCTGTGGTTTCCCGGACGCGCAGTGGTTGTCACAGGCGCGTTAACCACTACAATATCTGCACCCAAGCCAGGCCCCAGGAGTCAGTGATATTCAACTCATGATAATGAACAGTGGCAGAAGTCCAGCTGCTGCTGTTGATGCTGCCGCTACTGCGGCTGCTGCTGCTGCCCGGAATGGTCCAGATCTCTCGATATCCATGTTAGGCACTGGCTCGAGATCGGTCTGTTGCTGCTCGAAATGCGTCACTGAATCCAGCGTCGTCCGTGGTCGTTTTTCGGCGGGGTGGGTGGCGGAGCGACGGTCAAGCAATGCTCCAGCCGTACATCATGCAACAAATGTGCACCATAACCTACAATGCTTCATGCAACAAACAGGGAATTTCCCATCGACACCTCGTTTTTAACGTTGGCGGCGGACAAGCGCCACCTTGTCTACAGCTAGGGATCAGGGATCAAACGCCACATGCGAAGTCACACGCGTGCATCTGCATGAAAGATGGGAATCCAGCCCAACGATGTCTTGATATACGCCACCTTCATTCTGAATATTCCCGTAAGATATCCTGCTCGGTGTCCTGTGCATTTTTGAAAACTCGCAATATGTCGAATTTGATGTTCTGTGTACTTGTGGAAACTTCTGAACGAGTGGCGTGGTGCCCCACGTGTTCCCGTGTAAGGTATTTCCAAAACTATGTAGAATAAGCTTTACTTTTTGACCCTCATGTCATGCTTTCAAAAGTTCGTAACACTACGCATTTTGTGGAAGACTTTGCATATTGGGAAAGCCCAAGGATGCCCATATGGAATTGTAGCGAGTTGGATCGGAAAAATCACGAACGCGGGCACGTGGATAGGTAAGGCGTTTACGTAATGTCCGGTGGAAACCTCAATAGATATAATACAATGTCACTGCCAGCGCTTCTTCAGCCATGGTTTGTGCTGTTATGAACTTCTGTTATCACTATTTTTGCTATTATGAACGCTTGGTAAGTAGCTTTGGGCGCAAACCTTCCTGTAATTCGTCTATAATTTAGGACTAAAGTCCTGAGAAAGTGTGTGCGAGTGGGTATCCGGGGAGAACAACTGATCTTGAATGGACAGCTGGTGTGTATGCGCCAAGCCTCATGGAAAGAGGATGAATTGAATAGAGAAGACCTTACCCTATAAGGCCTGTGGCATTTCGATTGTCCAGCTCCCAGCACGATGTCCGCTGATTTATTTTTAGTTACGTCGCATGTCCCAAACGCTTGTTTTTCCAGTTGCTCTGGTAAATCATTTCTCGTTTTCCCGTTGTCCAATTCACCGCCTCTTATTTTCAGTTTGAGTTCAAGCCGCGCACGATTGGGCTCATTTTCCTGATGTACTCGGTGGCGTACGGCGTGGCGTCGCCAATCTCCGGCCGGCTCAGTGACGTCATAAATAATCGGCTGCTGCTGATTGGTTGTGCGCTGGTGCTGACGTCACCAGTGCTAATATGCTTCTCACCGCCGACGCTCCTGGCCTTCATACCCAGGTGAGGAAAACTCATTTGCCGACTCGCTTACCGAAGATATTCATAGTGTTTATCAAGAAAGTATCATAGAAAAAATTGGACAGTCCACAGCACAGAACTATCAAAGCTCGCTCGTGCTCTCGAGTGGCACCAATACATTCTGTGCCACATCCAGTGCACAATAGCACTTAGTGGCATTTAGACATTCTTGCAGGTCTGTGACTTGATATTGACGTGTAATTAGTGACATCGCCAGACACTAGGACTTAGAGGTCGATGGGGAAGATGGGCGTTAAGCCACTAAAAGTTGCCCCAAAGATTCTGCCCTCCAATTCGTGACGCGCACCTTACCCAACGGCGACAGCTTCCTGTTTCCGTACCGCTCCTTACTACAGTCTCGCTTTTTCGACGGGCAATCATAGACTGCTTGCTATTTGCCTGTGGGCAAACAGCTCAAGGGCCATCAAGGACCAGCACGATAAGTGGATAACAGACAGCATATTTATGTTAAGTATGCCCAATCAGAGCGTTCCGAATGATGTGGCGCCGTACGGTATTTCTCTCGGCAAAACGTAGGCTGGTTTTTGGAAGAAATGATTTTAGATAACTGGCCCATAACGCTCTTTTCAAACATGCCTGCTCTGTATAAAGGGCTTTTCAATGATAGCTCCCGTTGGACATGTGATGTTTCATGCGTTGTATCGTACAATAATGAATGATACATTCGAGCACCCAGTCACTGTTATCATTATCACGCCGTACATACATAAACATGATCAAATATTATGTCAGAAACATTATGTTCAAATACATGAGTCGCAGCTGCCCTTTCCCTTAAAGCACTTTATGTGGTGCCCGTTATTCAGCAAAGCTGCCATCTGGCCTGCGGTGTACGAGTGAGCCCAAATGGTCCCAAAATAGACATTGCGCTTTCCCCATAGACCTGGATCCCTCTCCCCACCCGTTATCATGCGATGGTGTCACGACTGCAACGGATGGCGACTGCGGTGCTGTGACCGGTGGTCGTGGCTACCCCGCACTGCAGCAGCCGCTCTGCCGTGCGTACTGCTGCCCTGCAGTGCCGTGGCAGTCCCTCGCCGTGTACTGCTGCCCTGCAATGCCGCGGCAGTCCCCCGCCGCGCACTGCTGCCCTGCAGTGTCACGGAATCCCCCGCCGCGCACTGCTGCCCTGCAGTGTCACGGCAGTCCCCCGCCGTGAACTGCTGCCCTGCAATGCCGCGGCAGTCCCCCGCCGTGCACTGCTGCCCTGCAATGCCGCGGCAGTCCCCCGCCGTGCACTGCTGCCCTGCAATGCCGCGGCAGTCCCCCGCCGCGCACTGCTGCCCTGCAGTGCCGCGGCAGTCCCCCGCCGTGCACTGCTGCCCTGCAATGCCGCGGCAGTCCCCCGCCGTGCACTGCTGCCCTGCAATGCCGCGGCAGTCCCCCCGCCGCGCACTGCTGCCCTGCAGTGCCGCGGCAGTCCCCCGCCGTGTACTGTCGTCGCCTGACGCCCCGCCGCCCGTCGGCAGTGACCGGCTGTGGCTGGCGCTACTCTGCCTCTGCCTGGCCGCCGCCCTGATCGCCGCCACCATGGTGCCGACCTTCGGCGTGCTGCGGGACATGCTCAAGGGGTGAGACCCTGAGCCCGGCTGAACGCGTCACAGGCTGTGTGACTGTGCTGTGTGCTGTGTGCTGTGTGCTGTGTGCTGTGTGACGGTCAGTCACCTCTGCTCATCGCTCCTCTAGGGAAAACCCTGCAGTGTGGCGATGGGTAGCGGATTTGTTTCCTTTGGTTGTTAGATGATAGTTCCGCCGTTGCGTGGTGGCTTGCAGAATTATGTGTGCTCAAGGGTGTAAGGTCGAGGCAATAGCCTCAAGTCGCTTTGATGTGCCCCTTATCATTGTGAGAAATTGGAAAACGTGGTGTAAATTTGAGAATCATGCCTTTCAGACTCTCGTTCTGCTCATAAATAAATTGCTGGGTCCCAGAAACTCTTTCACGGGTTCCGGCATTCAAAGGAAATTTCACGCGAGTAGTGGAGAAATATTTCGGCCCAGCTTCATGCCGGCAACCCTTAACCGTTCTGTAAGGTGGGCTCCCATTGCTTCCAGTGCCCACCATTTTTTGTTGTTGTCCCAGTCAGGGTTGGAATGTCGACTGGCCGACGATTGGTCGGTAAGCCGCAGGGTATGACCAGCTGACCCCGCTGACCTCTCTCACGAACCATGATGTTTGATGACCTTTGATTGACCTTCCGATGTAAAGCCTTCAGCTCAAAGCCCAAAGCCCAAAGCCCGAAGCCGGTGCCCCTCACGCGTCTGCTTGTGACGTCCGGATGGCTCTCGCCCCCAGTCCGGTCGGCCTGCCCGATGACGTCACAACGGACGCTCTGGTGTCGTCGGCCTTCCAGACCTTCTTCTACGTAGGGTACGTGTGTAAATGGGACGCACGGCTGCGTGGCGGTCGCCCTTGCTGCCCCCGCCGTTCAGAAACGTGCTGTGGTGGTTGCGTCCAGCGCGCAGGGAAACATCTATGTCTGTGCAGATTCTGTGATCTTGTCCGACTTCTTGAATTTAAAAAAATAATTCATTCACATGGCTGCAAATGCAGCAGCCACTTAGAGCTAACGGCTGCAGCCGTAGTTTCATGAAAGTAGCATGCAAGTAGCATGAAAGTAGCATGCAACATGACAGTTTCGTAGCCCCGTTTCCGGAGTTCTACATCAATCACAGTTTGGAAAACTAGCACAATGCCTCGTAATGTTCTTTGCGACCTGCAGATATGTTCGCACCCACCTGAAGGCGCCACTTGTACTGGCGATCGTATAATAGAATGGTGGCCTTTGCTGCCACCTAGGCAAACGAGAAGGTGTCGTGTGCTGCCATCTGAGTATGGTATTTCCAGCTACGTGGTCGGACCTGCTGTCGGCGGACTCCTGGTGGACAGCATGGGCTTCAGCAACTCGGTTGTAGTCATCAGCGGTGTCGTCCTGTTCTGGGTGAGCAAGGAAGATACGCTCTGCGTTGCTAGGGGTCACATCCGTTCGGTCAGTGTCTTGACATACCGAATAGGGCCCGTGGACATCGCGAAAGATCTACCCTTATTGAAATACTGAAGACATTTAAGTTGAAATACAAAATCATTGTGAAATGTGGAGAGTTGTAGTGAAAAAAGTACGCTTAAAAAGAGAGAGAGAGAGAGAGAGAGAGAGAGAGAGATATATATATATATATATATATATATATATATATATATATATATATATATATAACTTCACTTCATCCCTCCCTGAAATGGGAGGGAGAAAGTAAAGTTGCGCTAGATACCAGAGGGATGGTGAGTTATTACGTTAATGAGAAACCAACCCCTGATGTGCCAACAGCCGAGACACTGGTCAAAAGAGCGCGTCAATCACTCATGGATATATATTATGGAACACCCGACGTCAAAGCAGTATTGATGGTCAGTAGCGGAAGCTAAGCAAAAACTAGGAGCAAAAACAGCAGGCCTCATGATAGAGAATGCTCTAGTTCTCTTAAGTCTCTGTCAATAAACAAGCGACCAGCTGTATATGCTTCCACGTCCTTGTTATGTCATGCGTTGTTACACTAGGATTTTGAGGAGGATGCGCGAGATACTTAACTATGTCCATATCTGATGTCCATGGCGCATCCAGGTTCGATACGTGGCTACCGCCATGATTTTGCGATGCTAAATGCATGTCATCGTGTAGCGTGGTCTGAGCAGTGCTGTTCAAGCACGATGCGCTTACTTCTGTTTTATTAGTCACCGGGGCTGAGCGCCGGCATCCTCACTAAGTTACCTGTAAGCCTTATACTTGGTGCGGAGCATCGGGACCCCCAGCTTAGCCGTGAATGATAAGGTGAGTCAAAAATGGTACGCATTGGCCACTTAAATGCGGAAACTAGTGGGACTCATTATTATTATTTATTGTCATTTTGTGTTGCCATTTATCGCACCGTATATCTGTTTCTTGTCTACAGTAATGCTAAATAGCATCGCTCTGCCAAGGACGCTAGTTTTATGCGTCCTGTATTCTACCCAATCTTGATCACCTGGGACTATGAGCCAGTGAACTAGAATTGCCTTTGAAATGGGATGGGAGTGGAAATTTCCATCGCAAAAAGATCGTGCAAGAGTGAAAAATTCAGTTTACAAAAGATAGAACATGAGTCAGTGATAGATGCTCCGACAAAGACATGCATTTAAAGTTGGCATAGACTCGATATCATAAACATGACAACTTATTTTTTCACATCAGAGGTCATTACACTGAAACGGAATGCATGAAATAATGGTAATTTCATGACAGTGTGGTGAGCCTAAAAAATATGTAACACCAATGTGTTGGTGCTGTTTTTTTGTAAAACATTGTACTCAACTCATTTTACTACAAATCTGTGAAAATGAGTGCACAAGTGATGACATTAAGCTTTTAAATCTCATTTAGAAGGCACTTCTAAAAATTTGTATTTCTACATTTCAAGAGTGGTGCAATTTGGGGCTCAAGTTTCTTCAGGAAAAGAAATGCGTAGAACAAAATTCTCTACCAGGCTTTGTTAGTGTTTGCACCAGGCTTTGCTTTGCTGGTGTGGTGTTTCCATGGTGCTGCCCCCAAAAAACTGGAGATGCGTGAAAACCTTGTATTTGG
>NW_023597055.1:5253961-5316461 GCF_011947565.3 Pollicipes pollicipes
ATGAGGGAATTAAGGTTTGTGCGGATAGTCCCGCACAATGAGCAAGAACATGACAGCAATTAAACATTTTTAAAGGAGAATTGCACGCACTTTCAATAGACGCTATATTATGTCTCAAAAACCTCGCCCCCCTCGCCATCTTAAGTGAAAAGGCTTCACTTGGAGTGATCACATGAAGTGATCTCCCTGTCAGTCGCGTTTGGCAGCCGGCCGGCCGCTGCCACTAGCCTGGGCGAGCGCCTCCACCTTCCGCAGGGTCTCCTGGGCGTTGAAGCGTTCGCGCGCGCTACGCAACAGCTTGTACTCATCCAGCGAGCTGGGTGCCTGTGCCAGCGGGTGCCAATGCTCCGACACGAGGTGCACGCCCTGAGAAAGGTCATGTGACAGAGGTCGAGTCACAATGTTCAGGTCCGGTCACGGCATTGAGGTCAAGTCACGATGTTCAGGTTAGCAACCAGTTTCATGAGGAGAGAATGACGTGCAATTCTGGCGTGGGGAGTAACTTCATGTGCTCTGACTTCGAATCCGATTGCATAGAGTGAGCGCGAACTACTTGCTTTAACGCCCGCAAAATCATACTATTTGCGAGGATATCTGAAGTAAGGAGTTACTCCGTCCTTCGCCAAGCATCCATCGGGTTTCATAAATGCATTTGATTTGAGCAAGAAGTAGATATTCACTTCGAAAATGAAGTAAAACAAAAAGGTGCTCTGGCCCATCGTAAACTCAGCAGCGGTGATCGTAGAGGAGCCGGCGCATGGCCGGGCAGCAGCGGAGGAACGGAATATTTAGACGCAGAATTAACCTGCAATGAGACATTGCTGGGCTATGAAGCGATCAACTTATCGAGGGCTGATGTGTACGTATATGTGAGAAAATTAACTCAACTGCAGTTCGTTTTGAAACTTTATAAGTATCACAAACATATGTCAAGAACTGTGACGGATGGAGTTGGCAGGTCGGTTTGAGAACCTACCTCTTTCCCACATGCAGCGGAGTTCGCGAGATTTTGATTTTCTTTCTTGCCATGACGCGAACAGGCATGAAAGACGTATACAAAATGTGCAATTTAGATTAAAGATAAAGTCAGCCATTTCAGGGAACTTGTGTTGTTTTGGTGTATATTGCCTTCACACGCAGCGCAAGGAAGCTGGACTCTAGCCTGTGCACACAAACCAAGCAGTTTTTTTACTTCTGGGAGTAGCGGAGCGATATGGAGAATTACGGAATGTCTGCATTGCAGAAAGTTAAAAAAAATATCCAAATTATCATATGAATTAATCGTCGCACAACTCACAAATGTATTACTCAGTTAACCCATAAATGACCAAACCTTCTATGCCGCCGTAGCAATATGTCTGGATTTATTATAGCCATCTTAACACCTTGGGTCAGGTCGCAGGATAGGGGGCAGGTCACCTGAGTGAGATCAGAGCGCACGGCAGCACATGGGAAGGATGCGCGCTGCGCCGGTCTCCGATTGGTGGCCAAACGCCAGCTGGCTTCAACGTGTGAAGACCCGCAGCTGAATCTCCCAGCTGTTGGCTTATGACATAGATAATCCATAGCTATTTAACTAACCCAATGACTGTCTATTACAATGTCATAACTGTCAGCTCATCTCATATCATGCGTCATATGTTGTATGTCATATCATATGTCATATCAACGTCATGACTGATCGCTTTGCTGATCGTCAAAAAACTAAGCAGAGGAATCTGAGCATGCAGGATGTTCAGCATGCACCGTTCGGAATATTTGACCTACCGCGACTCCAGATGGAAGGGGCTAAACATAAACAATACCAAACCCAGCGAGGGGTTAAGGGAACAAGGACGGATGCAAGCCAGCAGCGATGAGTTGTGACATGGAACGTCCACGAGCCCCCCCCCCCCCCCCCCCCCCCCCCCCCCAGTGGTGGTCGCGGGTTAAATACTCCCTCGAGTGCCACACTTCTTTTAGACGCTTACGCGACTACTGCTCTTGATTGCAGTACTGAGCGGGTATGTGTCTTCTCAAAGCTCTCCGTGGACACGCGACCTCAACTCACATCTTGCCATTGGCTTGCGACTGTCAACCGTTGTCACTGTCTCACCATTGTCCTCTGCGCATCCCGATGACGCACGCATCCCGTCCGCGTCCGACATCTCACCGCTGAGTTGTGTAGATCCTTGTCTAGAACTCACCGCTGGCCCGCCCATTCTCGCCAGACAACTCACCACTTCACCCAGTTCCTTTCGCACATTCCACCGCTGACTTGCGCGCGTCCACGTCATGCATCGTCCCATTTCACCTCGCACCCGTCTCGTCTCAGAACTCACTGTTTGCTCGTATCGGCGTGCCCGCCAAGTCCGTCGTCGCTAGGGTTTACAAGCGGCATAACGTTGATTTACGCTCGGCCGTCTCCCAAAAACCACAGTTAGTTTATGTTTGTCCTTCCCTCCCTCTCCCCCAAAACCCACGGTCGGCATGTACCCGCCCGAGGCAAACGACTCGCTGTTGGTTTACGTCACGCTACGTCCCATGCTACTCGCTGCTTGTTTTTACACGTCCCGCATCACAACGTGGCGTTTCTTGGCTTGCATACGTCCTCGTCCTACAACGCTCTGGTGGGTTATATTCGTTCTACTCACACGACCCACTGCTGGCTCATACCCGTCCCCGCCTGAAAACTCACCATCAGTTTTCACCCGTCATCGTCCTACAACTCGATGATTCCTCACTCCCATCCCTGCCTGATACTGGCCGTCGATCTGCGCCAGCCCGCTCCCCAGAACTCACGGTGGGCTGGTAGCCATTCTCGTCGGTTCTCTCCAGAACTCACGCGGGCTGGTAGCCGTTCTCGTCGGTTCTCTCCAGAAGTCACGGTGAACTGGTAGCCGTTCCCGTCGGTTCTCCCCAGAACTCACGGTGGGCTGACAGCCATTCTCGTCGGTTCTCCCCAGAACTCACGGCGGGCTGGTAACCATTCTCGTCAGCTCTCCCCCAGAACTCACGATGGGCTGTTAGCCGTTCTCGTCGGTTCTCCCCAGAACTCACGGTGGGCTGATAGCCATTCTCGTCGGTTCTCCCCAGAACTCACGGTGGGCTGGTAGCCATTCTCGTCGGTTCTCCCCAGAACTCACGGTGGGCTGGTAGCCGTTCTCGTCAGCTCTCCCCCAGAACTCACGGTGGGCTGGTAGCCGTTCTCGTCAGCTCTCCCCCAGAACTCACGGTGGGCTGGTAGCCGTTCTCGTCAGCTCTCCCCCAGAACTCACGGTGGGCTGGTAGCCGTTCTCGTCAGCTCTCCCCCAGAACTCACGGTGGGCTGGTAGCCATTCTCGTCAGCTCTCCCCCAGAACTCACGGTGGGCTGGTAGCCATTCTCGTCAGCTCTCCCCCAGAACTCACGGCGGGCTGGTAGCCGTTCTCGTCAGCTCTCCCCCAGAACTCACGGTGGGCTGATAGCCGTTCTCGTCGGCGTGCCAGAGCACCTCGAAGCGGAAGCCTCCAGGCGCATCCCACTGGACGCGACCCTCGGTGACCATGACGCCCGTGTTGTTCTCCCGGCCGCCGAACATCAGGCCCACCTCCTCGTGCGCGATGCCGTTCGAGGTCTCGAACCTGCCGCACAGGTATGAGCGCGTGTCACACGTCAGAGTGACCGTGGGGCATCCCAGCGGGAATGGCGGGGAGGATGGAGGATGGAGTGAGCCGGTGTCGCAGTCTCAGCTAGGTGGGTAGTAGCAAGCGCAGAGTATGACTCAGCGATTTGGATTCATTATTGTTTCACATTTTCGTCTCTATAGAGGCGCTTTTTTGTTACTGAACCCCGACGGGCGGTATTTTCCAAAGTGAGGCAAAGAACAAGTGGCCAAAAGGGATGTGGTGACTAATGACGGTGAGCGCAACTGGCACTAGAGCGACGGAAACACAACTGGACTGTCCAAAACACGATTCAGAAGTAAGGAACACTCCTGACACCCGTTTACAATGAAGCCAGGGGTGGACAGGCTGGTCACCAAGGCCGACGACAGTGGACTCGTTCACGGGAAGCGGCAGCAGTCTGAAACACAGTCAGCTGGCGTTGATCAGGAGGTTTTCTGGCCAGCGAGTGGTGCTTAGCAAGTGATCAAGACGCTCGACGTGCTAAAGGTTGGGAAGTGTACAATTGAAACGAAACCTGCAATGGACTGGCGATGAAACCGCAAATGCTACTTCTGTCATGCAAGCTCGACGTTTGTGGGCGTAAATAACTGTCATGAAGCAGGAAAGCGACGAGTAGTACATATGACATCAATGGAACACGTGGAGAATGTTAACTTCACTTCTCCGGCACTTCCGGATGTTTCTGGAAGCTGAGCACATATGACACGGGGCAGAGCCATACAGCATGACGCAGAGGTGAGGATTATGGGCTGGTCTCCAGGTTAGCACGACTGCAGTCCCCAAGTGGAGTTTCTTACTCAGCTGGGGACTCTAGCTCCTCCAAATTTTTGTCAACCCCCTCCCTCAAACCTGGTTGGAGTTGACATGTAATTGGGGTGCCCGCTTTGCAGTCAACGCCTGTAGCCCGAGTGTTAGATTTTCCGAAAAACGGGAGGCTCAAGCCCCACACCCCTAGTCCCCATGCTCCCGACTCAGCGTCCGCCCTGAGCTCCCTGGCAAATATGGCCTGCGGGGGGTGGCAGTGGCCAAGGCTGCTAGAGTAAAAGGCTACGTGGACGTGACGTCACCATGGCACTAAAGTTTGGTAGCCCGTAGGATGTATTTTGGTTGATAATTCGAAAGGGTTGGTAGAACCCGGTAACAGCTTTAAAAACTGAGATTTTGGTAATAAACTGGGTTGCAATTCTGTTGTACATCCTTATTATGCTGCTTTGTGAAAAGATATTCCGCATTTTGCATCTCGAACCCTCTAAAGACAAACCCATGATAGCATCTGCTTCTTAAAATAGATCCTACTGAACCACGTTTTCCAGCTCCAGCACCCGCACAATGTTCGTCCTAATCAACGCGCCCGAATATTTAGATGCAATGTTTTTTTGTAAAATTAATGTTTATGTAAAAATGTATATCATATGTAATGAATATATTACATTCAATGATCGGCTTAGATTGCATATGCATCCTATCACTGCAAAACCTAAATGGAATGAAATGTGGAAAGAAGGAAATGAGAGGAGAACAGGTGCTACAATTTTGCTGTTATTGTGCTATGATCTTCCTAAGCGCTGGTTGATTTGCACATCCATAATGTCAGATGGGTTAGGTGAAAATAGCGAGCAGGGAATATATATATATATATATATATATATATATATATATATATATATGTAATACTACGGCCGCTCTAATATATCCCCAAAACTATTTCCTAGCTGAGATATGGGCCACCACTTTTTGACTGCCACAATTTGCAAAACTTGCCAGAAATCGTCCTATTTTACAGGAAAATCTGCTATCTTGAACTGAAATAGCGCGCGCTACATTTACGCCATCCGGAGTTCACTAGTCACTACCCACATTAGGGCAGGCTAACCATGCATTCACCCTGGCAACGCCCCTCCGAAGGCTATAGGATGTGCATTCCCACTTCTCAATGCGCGCCCAAGGGTGTTGCGAGCCCGTCTGGCCCGCTGTTTCTCACCCCCACCTTATGTTGTTGTTGTTGTATGTTGTGCTTTTTACACGGATTGTTTCTGAGCACTTCCAGCTAAAAATATTCGGAATATATCACTGGAGAATGGAGAATGGGTCACTCATCTCTCTGCCGGGAGCATGCTGGAAGCGCATTCCAGCAATAATTTTGCAGCCCCAGCGCAAGCCAATGCCATTTCCCAGCTGAGAATGTTTCATTTAATATCCCAGGCCGAAAGAACTCCTGTTTATGGAAATATTTATGTTCTAACCAGCCCGCAAAGAAGACCGCTTTCCCGCCGCCGTAGTGTTGGTGCCATGTGATTTAGTCCCACAATGACGTCACAGCGTCGCATTCCCAGAATTCAGAAATGCGGCGGCTTGGCGGCGGCCACGTTGAAGGTCAGGTGACGTCAGAGGGCAGGACGTGCCGAGTATTGCGGCACGCTTAACTTTCGCCATCAAGTCTGCTGTGGACCTTGAATGGTTTGATCGGATTGTGAGCATGGGCGTAGGAACAGGGGGGAGGGGGGGGGGGCGGCAGGGGGCCGCGCCCCTCCCCCACTTTTGAAGGTGGGGGGCCAGCAATGTTAACTGCCTCTCCCCCCACTTTTCAGATTAAGGCTGCATTCGGCTTACTTTTGCACCACATTAAACATGCATGCCGATTTACCTAGTTCACCAGCCATGTCCCTTAAGATGCGTCATCTTTTTTGTTTGCTCACTGGCCATCACTTAATGTCACAGCCGCAAGACCGACGCCGCATGGCCTGGAGACTGCAACGCCGGGCGTCGAGCCTGTTATTGCTATGTCTTGCGAGCACGCATGCTCAGCACCATATTACGTAGCTTTCTTATCAGCGATCAGCTCTGACAGGATCTTGAGCATTATAAGACGAACATGGCCTAGCCATGTTAATGCATGTTATGAACCCCATTTCATCTGCAATCTACAGTCAGGGAGTGCCCAATGTCTCTGAAGAACAGAAAAACATGGAACTGGAGTCTATGTGAAAATTATCGGACTGCCTGCGGTGATCAGGGATCTTGTTGCGTCAATGAGGGTCCCTGTGCTGATCCGGGGCTAACTGCGCGGATCAGAAGGCCTCCCGTGTCAGGGATGGGCACAATGTGATATGATATATCCTTCTAATGACCTCCGGATCGACTATGAGATCCCGCCCCGTGCCACCAGAATGATAGCCAGAGGACACTTCGCGATGGGACGGAATGGCTCTTTAGCCCTTGACCGGAAACGGTAATGTACCCCTGGTATTCTAAGGAAGAGTCCCCTTGCCCGGAAGGGAATAAGATGTCTCATTATCGTTGAGAAGAGTGGGGCTCTCATTATTGTAGAAAAACACGGGTCGAAATGAATTTGGAAAAAACGAGCAAGATCATGCCATGTTTGCCTGGGAACGTTCGTTTCTTTCAGAATGCATTATTGAAGCAAACTACATGAAAAGGCTCCAACATGCCCGTCCGCAACCTCGAGAGCAAGGACAGCAATGGTCTAGGTTGCAACTTCCGTAAAACCGATAAGTTTCGGCCACTGCAAGTGCCACCAGACGGCGGGCGCCGTGTTAATCTGTCTTCTGGACAGATAAATAGCTGCGGAAACACGAAAAATAGAGATTTTACTTTCACTTTTCCAGTTCAAACACCAGATTACAGCCGCACTTCGCGGTGCTTTAGGGGCCAATCCGTTCTTTTCATATATCTAAAAATTGCACGCGTGAAATATGCCCTCATACTGCCTTCTAAATACAAGATCTGATGTCGTGAAGCGCCCAAGGATACTTTATCAGGAGCGTCGTCATTTTCGCCCACCCGTTGGCCACAACTTAATATTAGCTGCCAAGCCGACAATGCGCGGCCTACGAAGACTGCAACGCCTGGGGTCGAGGCTTGTGTTTCTAACATTTTTGAGCGCGCATGCTCAAAATTACGCCACATAACTTGCATAACAAGTTGATTGAAGTGTTTAAAGGTAATCATTTCAGAAGTGTCATCATTTTCGTCCACCGGCGAGCCACGGCTAAATGTTAGCTACTGAGTTAACGCTACGCGGACTATGGAGACTGCAACGCCTGGTGTCGAGGGTTTTGTTGCTAAGATTTGCGAGCGAGCATGTTAAAGAACACGTTACATGAGTTGTATCACTAATCGATTCTGACTGAATAGTGAGCATTTTCAGGCAAGCATGGCTTGGCCATGCTAATACACATTGTTGACCACTCGACTTGCAATTAAATTCTTGTCTTCAAATTTTGATCAAACATACCGATCCACAATCTACCTTTGCGATGTCCTCAATGCCTGTAGAACCCAGAAAAAAAATTGACAAAGCTTCTGAATTCTATCGGTCTAGAAAGAGTCAGCTAACCATTGTAAATTAAGAGCGCCGGTGGTTTCTTCCATGCAATCATTCAACGCCTGATTTCTGCAGCTTCTTGACCTCAAAATGCAAACAGAATTGGGCTCACGGTAGCTCCTGGTTTCTGTTCTGGTTACAAGGTAAAAACAACAATAAAAGGAAGAAAACCGTGTCACTTGTCAACAAGTGAAACATATCCGGGGATTTGGGGGGGGGGGGGGGTCACCATAAGATGGGTTTTTGTCAACCCTATGTTCCCCCTTGGCAAGGCTCCGGCTACTCCCCTGCCTACACACAAAAGTAGATCAAGTCGCGTACGTTGCATGATGGGCAATGAAGTGTCCGTGTAGTGTGTCCATGTAGAAGTAACGCTCATCCAAAAGTAGGCAACAAAGTAGACACACGATCAGCTCGCAGTCAGTCATGCGGGAGACATCCAGGCCAGGGCAATGACCACCGACGGCGGACAGGAGCAGGGCCCAGGTAAGGATCATGTGACAGATGGGCCTTATTATGTGCCTTGATTCTAAAAAGAGGATCTCCAGTTTTATGAATTTTGTCACATTGTTTCTAGCAGTTTCAAGCTCCCGAATTTGTTTCCGCCTAAAATGCTGCGACAAGTCTTATTTTTTTTCGAAAAGCAGCCAGTGAAATGAAGGCGCATGAAAAACCTGGCGCACTGTGAGCCATCGATCCACTTTCAAAATTCTCACCAGCCTTTATCCATGCAATCCGTATTTTGGCATCTACACTGTAGAGGCAAATGTTTCCTTAATGACACAAAACACCTACCCGCTCGTGGAATTTCGTCTCCCCAGGAAAGACAATGTTAAAATGGAAGAATAATCTAGGGAAGATTATTCGTCTTTTTTTATTCATCTTTGCCAAGTGATAGATGAGTCGAATAGGCAAGATTGTGCACCAGTGATAAACAGCTCTAGATGTATAGCTAGCGTAGCAGCCGTGACACTTGAATAAAGAGCGATAACAATCTCCATCCCTGCCACCCCCGCCCCCCGGTCATCGGGCTCACTTTCCAGAAAAAGTTCCTGAAGTACACTCTGAGCCTGCCCCGCCCCCCCCCCCACACTTTTTGAAACGTTCCTACGCCTATGATTGCAAGGTTCAGGGCTAACACAAGTACCACTTAGCGTGAGCTTTGATCCCCCAAATCCATACACACAAAAAGTTCGGGATAAAACTTAAAAACTTTATTTTTCTACAGATGTTTTTGACTTTGCAAAGTCGATGAATACAAGTGTGTTACTTAGCGAGAGCGCTTTGTGCTGAAGGTCTTCTGCCTCCGCCTGAGGTATCATGCGAGCATTTTTACGTGGATCGACACTGGGCTGAATTCTAGCTAGCTGCCGTCATCCTCGCAGGAAATTGCCTCTCACTGGCCTTTACGCCGTGGTCAGCACTCGGCCCCCGCAGATACCGCAGACGTGCACGGTTCCAACTCCTGAGGAGCATTTTTGGCAGGTGGGCTGCTTCTAAGCAGATAGAATGTGACGGCTCCCGCATGAAAAGTACGTTAGCCGTAAGCGTGCCGGCACATTTCCACTGTGCTTATTACCAGAGGGGCAGCAGCGTACAACTCAGGGTCGCTGGGAGCCGTGTGGCCGGTCTCAGCAGGCATTGGTCCTGTCATGTTGCCCGGGAACAATCGGGCAAGGTAAGGTCACCTCCGTTGGTAGACTTCGTATTGCTGCCGATGAATTGTGTTGGCGTGAGTGTTTCGTCTTTGACAGCATTTCCGAACTTGATTTTCCTCCGAAGTGGAGGACTTCGCACTGCATTTGACGTCACCCGAATTGGCCACTTATGCTCTCGTGACCGACATGGCGGATATTCGTATATTAACCGCACAGTATTGTCGGCTCTAGTTCATGTGGCATCGAAAAAAAGGACGTCTCATATGAACTGGAAAGTGGAGATTTGGGATTAATCAAGCTTATGGGCAAAGGGCAACACTGTGTGTGTGAGCGTGTGCATATTTTGAAGTTCGACCATCATACCGTGTGCTGTAGATGTTGTTCGCCAGCGTATGGTCCGGGGCGACCAGCACTGGTGTGGAATCATTACATGTCGTGAGAAGATAAATCCCTGCCATATTCGCTGCAGGCTCAATGACTCAGCAAAAAGTTAAAACAAACTTATATGATGCGAGCGAAATATGCACGATCACGTCAATACTGCTTGTTACTGATTATAAGTTGAGTTGATGTCAAGAGTATTACACCATCAAGAATGCCACGCATCGAGAGCACTACACCATTAAGAATGCTACACGTCAAGGGTACTACACCATCAAGAGTATTACACCATCAAGAGTATTACACCATCAAGAGAACTGATACTCTTACCGCATACCTAAAAGAGCCGAACAGGCCTCGCATGTCAACATCTATTATCACGCTATGCACCTTATACGCTTAAGCTTAGCCGGCTATAGCCTAAGCACCTTCTCTCACCAACTCACACCTACACACCTCCGACTCAGTGACCAATACCAGCCCTGACTATGTCATGTTCGAAGTGCATTTCCATGCGAGTTATTTGACATATTGGAGCATTGTTTCTTAGATGGAGCTGCGCACGCGTTCCGCAGTTGCAGTCTTAAAGCAATGGTCGTCGTACAGATCGCATCAGACATTGTATTAGTAGGGAATAGGTTACTAAGTTACCAAGTTACCGGTACCAAGAACGCCTCGCTTCATCCCACGCGACCACGCAAGGTGTGTGTCCAACATTCCGAGGGCTTTTTAGATCTTTTATCCCGGATTGTGGTCGTCAGAGCCCCAATGCCTAAGAGCCACCCTGAAGTGCCGGTCAGCCGCCATTGTGAGGCAATCAGTGAGGGACACCTGGCCTCTGCTCAGGGTCGGACTTGGATGGGGATTGTGACGTACAACATCACCTCCTCCCACGTGCAGACCAGAACACTTTCAACCGTTTTGCCGGAGAGTGAGCATGCATGCGTGCTATTGAGCACGATTTGTGGTTTCTTAGCATCGAGTGGAGGTGAATGTGAGAGACCGAGTCATAGTGAGGGTGGACGTGGCAGTTGGAGTGAGAGTGAGAACAAGAGAGGTGGAAAGAGCAGTAGGCAGAATCATTTGCTTGCGACATGTCAAAGCACGCACGTACGATACATTGCCAGCATGTTTGATTAAGTCATGAGGTTGCATCAATATTTCAAAAAACGGATGGCGATGTTTTTGCAGTAAGCCGTATGCATTTATTTCCGATCTCTGTCACACCCTTTGGAGCAAAGTTCTCTAGATAACTGTTGGTGATTTTGAGAAAATTCCCACTTGTGGTTTTGTGCTTCTGGCCAAATAGCTCTACAAATATTTGCAGTTTACCACAGCAGCTTTGCATGTGTATGACACTTTAACAAGCCAGCACATTTCCATGGTGATGATAGCAAACGGTTCGCGCCACACCCGCCGTTATACCGCTCCGCCGCGCTAACTCTTTTTCTATTCTTATTCGACGAAGTTCACTCGCTTCTCCTTGACCATCCGTGGAGGCACTTATGAGAGTGACAAAACTTCAGGTCTGTATTTCTCCGACCCCGGCAACACGGCTACACGGTGACACTGTCCTCGGCCGCGGCGTGGTTTACCCGCAGCCGGCGTCGAATTAGATGCGTGTCGAATTTCGTCGTTGTCGCCGTTGGGACCTATCCATTCCAAAAAACATCCAGCGGCAGCAAACTAGCCTGCAATTTCAAATTGGATTTGAGAAATTCAATTCTGCGCTTTGAAAGCAAATAAGGCAGTCAGTTGCTGACGCTATGTGGCACCGTCTACGCCTTACCCTGGCAGGGAGGGCGGGCACGGCGAAGAATGGAACCCGTATCTCTGGTTTCCTACAATCCACTGGCATCCAATTTCACATGTGCGGTTCCAGGCGTGCTGTGCAGCACACAGGGTCCCTTCGCTCCAGCTCAAGACCAGACTGGACAAAATAATGAACTTAAGACCAGTTGTTTGTTTGACATCACATCGGTCTTCAGCTCAACCGCGTATCTTGACCATCGATGTGCAGATGTGCAAACTTTGGGCGCCCAACGTTGCCGTCAGTGTAACCCGTGGAGGACGACAGGCACCGGTCGATTAACAGGCATTCGTCGCTCAGATATTATTTTAGGATTGCAGAGCAGTGCCTGAGTGACTGGGTTTAAGATCTAAATAAATAGTTTCGATGTCACGATCGCGCCCGGTCACTCGATACCGACCCGTCGTCCCTCGGTGTGCCGCTTAATGTGATCCGCCATTGTTCAAATTCGACTTCCGACCGATCTAGAATATCCCGCCATTTTTAAGGAAAATTCTAACGGCAATGAACTAGCCTTCAGTTTCAAATCGGATTGTAGAAATTCAAATCTGCGCTTCGAAACCAAATGAGGCTAAATGCCAAATAAGATTACCATGCATCCAATGTGCGGTGGATAAGTTATTGACCACTGATTACAAAATATAGGTTTTGAGCTTTCCGGTGTGCTTTTACCACATCTCATGCTATACCAATGGTGTTCGCTAGAGCAAGTTGAAAAATACGATTCTTGACGTCATCGCGTATTTTCATCTTTCAGTCCCTCATTAATACGTTATGTGGTCCTAAAACTTGCAAATTGTGGGCGATAAATAGCCCTCAAATGAAGTGTTTTGTGAAATTTAAAAGGATGCCGTGTTACCATGCGGTCGAGTGATTCTTTTGTTGGTCATTCGATTGTTGTCGATTGCCACGATTATTGTTATGGAGTGGCACTTTTGTCTTTTATGTATACATATAATATAATATAATATAGTGCATACCTGTATATATATATATATATCTATATATATATATATATATATATATATATATATATATATATATATATATATATATATATAGTGCGTACTTATGCTAATCCACCATGGTCACGTCCCTTGCCGTTCGTCCGTGCATTTGTTCCCAAAAATGCACGGACGAACGGCAAGGGACGTGACCATGTATGTATGGAGTTACCATACAATTATGGCAGCTCCCTGACATAATCGCAGACCAGAGGGACCCGAACGGGTCGAAGTTCTGCGGTAATCCCGAGATATCGCCTCCCGCCGTGATACATTGCGTGACCATACGCAGTATATCACGGCGTATGGTTACGCAATCTTGGCATGCAAAAAAAACACAATCTTTTGCTGTTGTTTTTTGTCCATACCTCCCTGGCACACAATCTGCCGGTCAATGGCATCTAACTGCCGCGTATTTTTTTGGTTCGGGATCCGTATATTTTTCGCATATTGGGAAAAAGATACTTGATCAGCAACATACTTTCATCGCACTCTGGCCAATGTTTGACCAAAGCGCGATGAAGGTATGAGTGGGGCGTTACGCCCTCCACATCACCGAGTTACATTCTGTGCAGTTACATTACAATTACATTCTGACAATGCGGCGCCCGTTGCAGCATGGCGGCCACGGTGGGCGGCGGCCGGCGGCGCCGGTGCGCCGAGGCCTCTGGCTGCGAGCGGGCCGGCTCGGCCTCCGCCGGCGGCCTGCTCGCACCTATAACATATTGACCATGCGCTTCTGGCATGCAACAAAGTATTTTCGGCGGATTTTAAGGCTTAACAATCAACCCCCGGTGCCTGGGGGTTGATTGTTGAGCCTTACAATCAACTAGGTATCAGGTTCCTAGTGTTTAGGAGGTCTGCATCAACGGCTGCCGTCCCTGGCCCATTTTGCTTATGACACGTCGAAATTAACGTTTTTACCATATACACTGTTACCTACATCTGTTGGCGTCCAGGATATGTATACATATATATAAATATATATATATATATATATATATATATATATATATATATATATATATATATGATGCCTTCTGTGCTCTTTAAACCGCGCCTTTAGCTGCCTTACTAACAGACCAGGAGAAAATATACCCATTCTGTCTGCTCAAGCATTGTTGACACGTTGCATCTCCGGATCAGCACAAGTTTTGCCCAAGTGACCGCGCATCACCAGCTAACATCCTTTTTGAAACACGTTTGCGACTCCATTGCTAACAGAACCCAAACAGGCTCGATGCACTTGGATAGCGTCCCTCAGTTGCTGAAGGACGTGGAGTCCCAGCAGCTCGAGTATCAAGCTGCTTGTGAACAATGGCTACGCATGCTTGTAAACAATGGCTACGCATGCTTGTAAACAATGGCTACGCATGCTCGTAAACAATGGCTACGCATGCTTGTAAACAATGGCTACGCATGCTTGTAAACAATGGCTACGCATGCTTGTAAACAATGGCTACGCATGCTTGTAAACAATGGCTGGTTGTAAACAGCGGCTACCCCCGCTTTCAACCGATGGAAGGGTTACCAGCTGCATGGCGTACATACCGCCGCCAGAAGACTGCAGACGTGTTTAAGACAGGTTAGGCGTAAACGACTCGAATCCGGCACAGAATGGTCGCGTCTATTTTGTTCGAAAATATGCATGCGTACGTGCTTATTGCGCGGTTGTACGCTATCGCCGCATCGTAAACATCACTTCGTGCATGTAGCTAGGTGGGGGTTCTTCCTTAGCCAAGAGACTGCTGTTTAATGCGATCAACGACCAATGCCTTGTTAATCCCAAGTTATGACACCAGTAAGTCGGCGCCGCTCAGTAGCATCTTATGCAACTTTGACACGTCTGTGCGTGCCATGAACAGCGGTTGATTGACCGCCAAGGTCTGGAGAGCAGGAGCGTCAAGTAAGCTAGGAGGTGTATGAACGGGGGGAGGGGGGGGAGGGAGATCTACGTTTCGAATTTCACTATTTCCGTGCACAACTATCGGGTAAGAGTCTATTACAGAGGAAATGACGCTCTTGGCCCATCCCTCTCCTGCGAGCCCGCACGGCCAGACCGCCGGCCTAACACTAATCCACAATTAAACCGCACGTCCTTCAAAGCCACTCACAACGCCCGCATAAGTACGCCGAGGATAACGACGTCCAAAGCCCCTTCAGTCATGCCGATATAATGGCTGGCGTAAGCCAGATTTCCACTGGCGTCCGTTCATCCTGTGGTGAGGCCGGGCAGCAGGCGTCGGATCTCTTCAGCCGCACGAGTCGTGTGGCTAGCTTGCACGTCACTGACAGCACGCTTAAGAAAATCGTCCGCATACCTCGGCGCTCTTTGATGACACCTGTGCTGGCACGTGTCACCGTTTAGATTCCTATGCCGGTATGCTATCATCATGGACGATCTTGTAACCGTCTCAACTGGTCAACATGGATACCTGTTACTCCACAGAGAAAATCGCGGTGCCTCTTGTCGCTGAGCGTCGGCAGCGCCAAGCACAACATCACGTGCTTTTCAAGCCTTTCGGCAAACTTGCGTGTGAAAAACTCTATAAACGTACGCAACTTAACAATTCGTGGCTGAAAAAAATGCGTCAGCCCAAGCGTGTTCTCGAACGGGTAATCGCAGACGGAAAGGAGGGATTGGTGCCAGCGTTTGAATAAGAAAGTGCTCAGTGTTCGAAATACTTAAGTACATCAAAAATACAAGTGTAGCTTAATTATACCACATAGCTACGTACAACTACGATAGGCCTATTCGCGCTGTTTTCATAAGGCGACACTGCATTAACTCTCACTTCGCCGTTTTTCACAACGCGGACCGATGGCTGGGGTCGATGCGCCCCTCCCTCCTCCTCCCTGCCGTTTCTATACTAAGAAAGGCCAAGACCTCCACGCTCTCGTGAAAATGGAGGTGGGTGACGTCACACCATCAGCGACCGTCCGCGAGGCTTTCTCCCCTGGGGGAGGGGGGAAGGGGCTAACACCTACCAGTACGGAGCTCAGAGGCGACTCGTACGAGCCCGGGGAGGAGACTTACCCAAACCTGGGGACGCTCTGGAGGCTCTGCCAAACATGAGGACGTGGAGGACATTCACCCGAACCTGAGGACACGGAGGACATTCACCCGAACCTGAGGATGCGGAAGACATTCACCGAACCTGAGGAAGAGGAGGAGATTCACCCGTACCTGAAGACACGGAAGACATTCACTGAACCTGAGGACAAGGAGGAGATTCCCCCGTACCTGAGGATACAGAGGAGGCTCACCCGAACCTGAGGACACAGAGGAGGCTCACCCGAACTGATAGCCGTCATCGGTTTGCACGTTCTCGTAACTGATGATGGTGGCGTCGCGATCCTCGCCGTCGTAGCCGACGGGAGTCAGCTGGGTGCCGGCAGAGCCAAACGGCGAGCGGCGCTGCTTAACTCCGGCCTCCGCCACCAGGCGGCAGCACAGCACGCCCAACACCTGCCGACACGGCAGTGCGGAGTCAAGGGATAATCTTATATTTGTTTGTCAGCAGAGATGGCTGCTAGGTCATTGGAGTTGCGAACGCTCGGCGTTAAGCGTGTTGCGTGTCAATGAAATACTTGCGCAATGCGCGGGATTCGAACTTGCCTTACGCGACGCGAGGCTCAAATCGTTCAGTTCAGTTCATTTATTATGGGGGGGGGGGGGGGGGGGGGCTTCCGCGTAGTGGTTATTCTGTATCCATTCAATTTTATGTAGGAACGTTGAAACATAGAACTATGCGAGATACACATTGCCAAGGTCGGCATAAATGTAAACACACACACACACACACACACACACACACACACACACACACACACACACACACACACACACACACACACACACACACACACACACACACACACACCACACACACACACACACACACACACACACACACACACACACACACACACACACACACACACACATACACACACACACACACACACACACACACACACACACACACACACACACACACACACACACACACACGCACACACACACACACGCACACACGCACACACACACACGCACACACACACGCACACACACGCACACGCGCACACACACACACACACACGCACACACACACACACACACACACACACACACACACACACACACACACACACACACACACACACACACACACAGCCGCACTTCTCAGTCAAAAAGCCAGAGTCTTAAAGCAGCCAAAAAGGCACGCTGCGATGGAGCGTGATGACTGCCGGGGGTCGGCAGTTCCATGCGGCGGCCGCTCAGTGCGGGAACCGCCGCTGAGTGCCGGCCAGTCTGACACGTTCTAGGTGCAGCGACCTGTCACCCCGGGCCGTGGCTCGGGTATGGCGCTGGGAGGCCTCCGCACGCGCCCAGAAGAGCGAACGCAGAGCGGCGGGCACCCCGCTGACGTGCAATGCACGGCACGCATTGACACAGTCACGTCGGCGCGCCATCTCCGCCACGCTGCACCATCCCAGCGTTTCCAATGCGGGCGTGATGTGGTCGAAACGGCGGATGCCAGTCGCTCAGCCCAGCGGCGAAGTGGATCACCTGGATCACCTGGACCTGGACCTGGATCTGGATCACCTTTAGGACCTGGATCAGATGGCGGTCGGCAGCGCCTCCCAACACGGACAAACAGCCCTGTATGTGTGGGAAGACGTGCGCACGAACGAGAGGCGCCAAAACATCGGGGATGAGGTGGTGCCCAACCTTGAATGACGACATGAGTTTGGCGTTGCAACACCGCACGACCACGGCTATGTGGGCCTCCCATGTCTGGTGTTGGTGGAGGAGTACTCTCAGTGCCCGTATTGCTGTTGAGGGGTGAATATTTAAGTCAGAAATGTTTATATGAAAGCTGCTGATTTATCATGCAAATTTGTGCCGATCAGAGTGATTTTGGTGTTCTCGAGGTTCTTTTTTAGACTGATTGAAACGAAACTTGGAGGCACTGCATGGACTTCCCGACGCGGAATCGAAGTGGGACAGGCCGATGACGTCGGGTGTGGAACTACAAAAAGCTGGGTGTCATCGGCGCAGGCGGCCATGGTGAGGAAGCTGGAGAGGTCGTTGATAAAAAGGAGGAACAGGATTGGCCCGCCCAAGGATCCCTGAGCTACATCGTGTGACAGCGGTAGCGGCTCGGATTCTCCCACCACCTGCTTCCGACCGTGCAGATAGCTGCGAAACCATCCGGAGGCTACACCACACCATTCCAACCTTCTCAGGAGAGCGCCACGGTCGACACTGTCGCGGGCCTTGCTGAGATTGATCGTCGTGAGCGACGCGACATGCCCGCTATCGACGGCCGTTGCGTGCCATACAATAGCGTCGAGCACGGCGTCCTCGGCAGATGGCGCGGTTGGCACGCGTACTGTGACGGCCAAAGCAAGTAGTGATCGAGCAGATATGCGGTGTGTTGAGCACAGACGACTCTTTCAGTAATTTTTGATAGCACAAAGAGGAGCGAGATTGACCGAAATGTGTTAAGACCTGCTGTGTCACCTGCCTTGAACACGAGAGTGACACGAGCGAGTTTCCAGGCGTCGGGAGAAGCACATGAGACGATGGAACAGCTGATCACCTAAACTCGGTGCGAAACGATGACTGGACCACACTTTCTGACAGCCAGCAGAGGGGCACCATCGACGCTGACAGCTCTGGACGTGCTCGGCCGGCCGGTGGCGGCAGACAGCTCGAGCTAAGTTACCGGGCGCAGCTCAGGGCGGAGGCGCAGACGCGGTACGGTCGCGGGTCGGCCGGGGGCTGAGCGGCATCGTCGTGCGCCGCTGCGGCCTCCGCCGCTATTCGGGGGCCCACAGCGACGAAGTGGGCCTTCAAGGCGTCGAGTGAAAACGTGCTCCCCATTCCGACCCTCCGCATCCATAGAAAATTATGGTACCAGATGCTTTGGATGCTGCAAAAATAGCACCTTTTTACCAGGAAATAGATGCTATTTTGTAATCACGACAGGGCACCTATATTAGGCGATGGCACCTATTGCTCAAAAACAGATACCAATCGGTTCAGGACGTTAAGTGATGCCAGAAATAGTTCCGCAGCCGTTGTATCAGGTTCGTGTTATGCACTGTCAAATGGTGATATGCCCGAGCCCCTGAGCTGCAGAGTCCTGTTGATACTTGGCCAACAAGTGCCGACGAATAACGCCACAGGTTGATCAGACATCAGCCAGGCCCGACCTGGGCCGTGGGCTTCGACCCGTAGAGCGCCTAGCCCGGCCACTTTATTAACATCGCCTGACGACTGGCCTCGCGCCCGGTTCTCCACATATGTGTATATATATATATATATATAATATATATATATATATATATATATATATATATATATATATATATACATATATATATATATATATATAAACATATCTGTGTGCATATATGTTTACACATGTAAATATATATCATATTATATATATATCTCTCTCTCTCTCTCTCTCTCTCTCTCTCTCTCTCTCTCTCTCTCTTCTCTCTCTCTCTCTCTCTCTCCTCTCTCTCTCTCTCTCTCTCTCTCTCTCTCTCTCTCTCTCTCTCTCTCTCTCTCTCTCTCTCTCTCTCTCTCTCTCTCTCTCTCTCTCTCTCTCTCTCTCTCTCTCTCTCTCTCTCTCTCTCTCTCTCCCTCTCTCTCGCAAATATGCTGTTTTACCGCTTGTCTTACTTCGTTTGATTATAGCCGACGAGCTGTAGGGCCAAAGGGTTGGACGAAGCGGCCCTTTCGAAACTTAGCGGCTTAGCTCGCGCCTGATTCATCGCGCTTTTGACCGGCCTATATATTCGCGAGCGCAAAGCAACAGCGTATCCACAAATGTCACTCGTCTTTTGCGTGCAGGAGCGCCAGTATGGATGGTTTTATGGTGGGATCTGTAATTTCTAGGTTGTCCTAGTTTGGCCCATGCCTCCTTGCGCAACTTTCTAAATGTGTGATTTAGGGATTTACGGAAGTTGATTGGAAGTTCCGGACGGGTTTGTAGGTTCAATGCACAACAGGTTTGTGCTTTGCGGAAATTTTGCACACGATTTAAAAAACTGTCCAAATATTTATTTGGCTTGTCAGTAAGCCCCCGATTTATTGAATGTGGTGCGTAATCAACACTTCGATCGATTCCACGGCATGGGCGGCACATTTGACCAGCCCGGCCCGATGACGGCACATCTGACCAGCCCGGCCCGATGGCGACACATCTGACCAGCCCGGCCCGATGACGGCACATCTGACCAGCCCGGCCCGATGGTGGCACATCTGACCAACCCAGCCCGATGGCGACACATCTGACCAGCCCGGCCCGATGGTGGCACATCTGACCAACCCGGCCCGATGGCGACACATCTGGCCAGTCCGGCCCGATGGCGACACATCTGATCAACCCGGCCCGATGACGGCACATCTGACCAGTCCGACCCGATGACGGCACATCTGACCAGTCCGACCCGATGACGGCACATCTGATCAGCCCGGCCCCATGGCGACACATCTGACCAGCCCAGTCCGATGGCAGTACATCTGACCAGCCCGGCCCCATGGCAGCGCATCTGACCATCCCGGCCCCATGGCGATAGCGGACTCGACCCCAAAGCAGTTATTGGTTCCTGAACAAATCCGCTCTGAGATCAAAGTTTCATTTGGTGCGTCGCAAACAGCCGCGTCGCAACGTTCTCATCGCAGTCCGACGAAAGTCTCCGTCTTCAAGGCTGGTGTAGACGGGTTCCAGGGTACTGGCTCCACGTGAATGCCAACTGTTCATGACAGTTTAGTGGGAAGTCCGTTCGACACGCTTCGAGAGGATCAGCGATACCCATAAGTACTCCTTACATTGTAAACAAAACAAGACATATGTCCTACATCCATCGTGACAGAAGAGCCTGAGCCTCTGCAGGACGGATCTACACCCACACAGGCGGCCGTCCCACCGACAGAGCGGGACAGAGCGGCTCGCGAGCTGCACCTGACACGCAGGCGGCTCGTTAGCCCAGTTCCGGCGGGGGAGAGGCGCCGTTCCGGAGAACAGGTGGTCAACCCAGCCAGGCAGGCCGTGCTGGCCGGCCATAAACGCCCTGGTCATGGGGAACACATCCTCACCACGGAAAGCCCGACGAGGGACGAAACGCATCACGCGGTCTGGGAAACGAGCACCGCCGCGCCACCTGGGCCCCACTCATCGTTGGAATGCTGCAGGCCCCAGAGGCGTCCGTGTTGCATATACTTAGTGCGCTCGGGCTGGAGTCGACACGGATCTTACACCGGGTGAAGCGCAGTTGTATGTTATGTGTTATTTTGTTATAGTGGTGGTCCGCCGCTATTGAAATTTATTTTGAATATGAACTGCTTTCATTGTTGTAAATGTGTTCCTACGCAATCAGTAACAATAAAAAACTAATTTTCAATGTAACACGAATCCCCGTTATCGCTGTTACTATTCTTATTTAGTCTCTGCCTTAGTATCTGTCTTGGCGTTTACCTCTAGCCCTGCCCTACGCGGCAGGGGAGACTGACGACCCAGACTTCTCCCGGGCTCTCGTGACAGAGGATGCTGTAGGAACATAGCGCGCTTCACTCGTCCCCGTCTACATTTACATCCGGCGTATCGATAACGTTTCAGTGCTGTTTTTATGGATTGAATGGATGGATCTGCTTTTATGGATCGATCGAAGTCCTGCACCAGCATATGACGTAAGCCCACAAATGACTGTGAGACCATGGCGAACAGCTACAACAGAATCAACATCAGTGGATATTAATCGGCACTGGATGACGTCACACCACAAACCCGCAGGGCATCTGACCATGACCAGCACGCACCGGTGGCACAGGTCTGTACGGGATTGGTGCAGATCATGACCAGGTCCGTACAGCGTTCCGCATTGTAGCCCTGCATCCTAAGCATGCACACTCAGCTGGAGATAAGAAGTTATTAGTATATTAAGGTAAGATATATATGTGTATATATATATATATATATATATATATATATAGGTAGTATATAATATATGAAGGTATACGAAGGAGATTAGGAGTGGAGGCGTATTGAATCGGTCAGCCTCAAGGTATTTGGACGCATGACTTCATTCGCGTCTCTGGAAATAAAACTGGAAATGGCAGGTATGATGTTGAATAACCTGGAATTGAATTATATCAACTGACACAAGAGTTAATAATGTTGCACAAGAAGTGGCGACGATGAAAGAAATAAGAAAAGAACGAAATGAAATGGTCTGTAACTAAAGCTACGCATCGAAGCTGAGAATGCACCTCGTGGAACAGCACCTAAGTGGCCTGCTATGCTGCGTCATTGTCTGTTCAGGCATCTGCAGGAGCACGGAGTCACGATGAAATGGCACGTACTTCTCAAAGGTGTGTTCCGTTTAGATGTAATTATAGAGCAAATGCTAACATACATCGGCAATGGGAAATGCAAATATATCTATTTACCGATTTTCTCGACGTGAGATAAATCAAGAGAGGTTCTTGCGATTTGAAAACATCTACGGACCTATGTGACTTATTTGACAGATGACAAATCTCATCCTGTGACAAACGATCACAACCAACATTCATCACATCGATATCAGAACTCGTACTATCAGTACTATCTGTCAGACTTACTCTCTATCAGACGCACCCGTACTATCAGAACTATTCAACTAATACAGTAGTAAAAGTAAAAAAGTAAAAGTAGTACTGAACAGAAGTACTGGCTACAGAAGATCACCACATTTCTTCGGCGCCACACACTTGGAATGCTTATCGGCGCCTCTCACCATGTTCTTAACGTGCATAATGCTCTCACGTGTAGTACCGTCACTCGTGTCATACCGTCAAGTGTCATAACGTCATAACGTCTGTGTCATAACATCACCTGTGTTGTACCGTCACTGTGTCATACTATCAGCTGTGCCATGCCGTCATCTGTGTCGTACCGTCACTTACGTTTTACGGTCACTTATGTCACACCGTCACTTGTGTCATATCGTCACTTATGTCATACCGTCTCCTGTGTTCATGCCGTCTCCTGTGACGTGCCGTCTCCTGTGGCATGCCATCACCTGTGTCATACCGTCTGCCGCGTCATGTCGTCTGCT
Source organism: Pollicipes pollicipes (assembly GCF_011947565.3). Classification (NCBI taxonomy): domain Eukaryota; kingdom Metazoa; phylum Arthropoda; class Thecostraca; order Pollicipedomorpha; family Pollicipedidae; genus Pollicipes; species Pollicipes pollicipes. Next base: position 5,276,929 of record NW_023597055.1, read on the forward strand.
GTGTCATGTTGTCTCCTGTGTCATGCTGTCTCCTGTGTCATTCCCTCTCGTGTCCCGCGCCGTCTTCTGTGTCATGTCGTCTCCTTGTGTCACGTTTTCTGCAGTATTATACCGTCATGTTTGTCATGCTGTCTCCTGTGTCGTTCCGTCCCCTGTGCCCCACCGTCTGCTGTGCCATGCCGTCTCCTCTGTCATGCCGTCTCCTGAGTCATGCCGTCTCCTGTGTCATGCCGTCTCCTGTGTCATGCCGTCTCCTGAGTCATGACGTCTCCTGAGTCATGCCGTCTCCTGTGTCATGACGTCTCCTGAGTCATGCCGTCTCCTGTGTCATGCCGTCTCCTGAGTCATGCCGTCTCCTGTGTCATGCCGTCTCCTGAGTCATGCCGTCTCCTGTGTCATGCCGTCTCCTCTGTCATGCCGTCTCCTGTGTCATGACGTCTCCTGAGTCATGCCGTCTCCTGTGTCATGACGTCTCCTGAGTCATGCCGTCTCCTGAGTCATGCTGTCTCCTGTGTCATGACGTCTCCTGAGTCATGCCGTCTCCTGTGTCATGACATCTCCTGTGTCATGCCGTCTCCTGAGTCATGCCGTCTCCTGTGTCATGCCGTCTCCTTTGTCATGCCGTCTCCTCTGTCATGCCGTCTCCTGAGTCATGCCGTCTCCTGTGTCATGACGTCTCCTCTGTCATGCCGTCTCCTGTGTCATGCCGTCTCCTGAGTCATGCCGTCTCCTGTGTCATGACGTCTCCTGTGTCATGCCGTCTCCTGAGTCATGCCGTCTCCTGTGTCATGACGTCTCCTGAGTCATGCCGTCTCCTGTGTCATGACGTCTCCTGAGTCATGCCGTCTCCTGTGTCATGACGTCTCCTGTGTCATGCCGTCTCCTGTGTCATGACGTCTCCTGAGTCATGCCGTCTCCTGTGTCATGACGTCTCCTGTGTCATGCCGTCTCCTGAGTCATGCCGTCTCCTGTGTCATGACGTCTCCTGAGTCATGCCGTCTCCTCTGTCATGACGTCTCCTGAGTCATGCCGTCTCCTGTGTCATGACGTCTCCTGTGTCATGACGTCTCCTGTGTCATGACGTCTCCTGAGTCATGCCGTCTCCTGTGTCATGACGTCCCCTGAGTCATGACGTCCCCTGAGTCATGACGTCTCCTGAGTCATGCCGTCACGTGTTTCATGCCATCGAACGCGTCATGCTGTCACGTGTACCAGCATGCTCAGCAGCGCCGGATCCCGTCTCTGCGGTGTCGGCCCTCTAATCTCGTCCGGCACAGCAATGGGTATCGACGGTCCAATGGGGGCATCTTAATGAGGCCCAGGACGACGCTTAGCGTGATAAAGCGGCAAACTGAAGACCAGCAGAATGTCAGCTTTTGAGGTAAAGTCTGGAACTAGACCTGGTGGCGTAAAGGCTTTTCTCTGCGATTTTCTGTGGCGCTGTTCCTGATTGTGCCCTGGCGAAACATGAGAACGCTCTCACCGGCTCGCTATTGACGAGTGGTCACCCACATCACACCATATGCCTGCACCGAGTGCGCCGTCTGGGAGTGGTTTTTACTGATCCGGTGGACATGTACAGATGGTGATAGCCACGGAAAGTGATTGCAGCAATCTGACCCGGTCCTCGCAGGGCCGGGGCCGTTCCCTCAGGGTTTGCGGCTAAGAAAATCTGTCTAGAAGGGGGCGGGTGCCGAGCTCTGACATCCCGCCATTCCACCCCCGTCAGAGGAGATCATCTGAGGTGATCTGGCCCGCAGGGGAGCGCGTGCCGAGCTCTGACACCCCGCGATTCCACCCCGCCAGAGGGATCATCCTGGTATTTTCTTTTTTGGAAAATCCGGCAACCTGATAAGAAGGGCACGCCAGATCGATCAGGGGAAGTCGCAGATTCCTTCTACGTGTAGAGTTCGCTGCTCACCTCCGCATTTTTACTTACATGTCACCTCCCGTGACCCAGTATACTCAATCCTCCCCCCCCCCCTCGAATCTCCTCACGGCCGTCCATGGAAGGCTTAATGGGGCACACAATGGGGCGAAGACAGAATCATGACGTCACCAAACACCAGTCAAGTTGGCACAAAGCTCGAGGCAAGGTATTTGTGCACGACGTGACTACCCGATAAGACACTAAGCATCATGTGGATCTGAGCTCTATGATGACGGGCTGTGTCAGCTTACCGTGAGTTATCACTTGACGCGCAGGTGATGTAGCATTGTTGTACGTGGACGTCCACTGGTTTATCGGTTTCGCGTCGTGCCTTGTGTCATACGTCTCACATTATTTCAGGCTGTGTTGACATTGTTACCAGGTGCGGATGCCGTGTGGCAAAGCCAACTACTCGAGAAATTCGGTGTGCATGGTGTCGTCTGGAAAAATCCCAACAATGCTCTACGTAAACGTATTTTTAAGCTATAGAACGCTAAGCCAACAAAGCAATAGGGCTGCTTATCATGTCCCTCAAAATCACGAAAACATGATAGGTTTATCCATCACAGTAAATGAGCACTATGGTGCTGTGATAAGTCGCATATTCGCCTAATATGTACGTGTACCTTTTGCGCGATTGGGCGAATCATGTTTCAGTTCCGAAGCGTGGTTTGGAGTGGGGATGTTAAAACGCACCGGAACAGAATCGGACAGGTCAACACAAGTTCCTGATATCGATAAGACAGTAGTATTAGCCCTATTCCTCGGAAAAGACAGGAGAATGTAGATATGGTTTGGCTGATATTTCGACAATATGCCGTTGTCGAAACAAAAGCGGAGGTGAATTCAAAACTGCCTGTCGATGATTCCGCTCGATTTTTGGGTTATGTTTGAAACAGCAAGCCACTGTCGTATCTATGTGTATGATGTTCCTTGCTAATGCACTGAACAACTTACGCAAGTTCCTGATATCTTAGAGTAGAAGACTTCATGTTGACCCGTGGCATTTGTCGTCATGATCCTAAGTCCTGTTTTGGTTTTATTTGGCTGTGCTTTGCTTTTAGTTTTTTTGCTGGAACAGTTGCCTTTTGCTATTTTCTCTCTACTACTCCGCAAAAAATTCTGTTTCATACGCCGTTTGCGAGGGTAAACACGATAAAGGGGCCATTTCTGTCGCGCTTCGAGACCGTGAAATGAAACTGTCGGCAGCAGCTGCGGTGCAGATATCTGAGACCACAGCCTTCTGCGGTTTCGAAAGCGAGTGATCCAGCAACCGCGGCGCAACCACCGCAGCGAGGCCTGCTGCGCTGAAGTGCGCGTGCACTAGCATCCTCGCGTTCTACCTCGCACCCTCATCTATTATTGAATGTGCAGCCGGTATGTGATCAAGAAGCAAAAAAAGTCAATTGCCTCGTAACTATTCCGTCTGTGCTCCGGTTGTCGATCAGCTCAGCCGAAGGCATCGGGCCCGACAGCAGGTGGGTGACAGTGACGGGACAAATCGGGCTCCGGCACATTCCGCACATTGCTGAGCGCACAGTGCGGAGAGTCAGCTGAATGCAGTCACGCATGGCCAATCAAGATAGATGGCCGTGCTCAATCAGCTCTTGCTGTTGGAAACTCGCGCAAATGCCATCGATGTTATTGCGCATTCCTACGTGGTCGGTTTCGCATATGTCCGAGATCTGCCATCTGATCTCCCTGCCGGTCGGCTCGGTCAAGGTGGAAATTCTCGGAATCCGCGTAAAGTTGAGGTTCACACCATAAATGGTCCCGGGAGATGTGGTGATATGTGCCATCCACCTTGACCACTTCAGTTTTGGCTAGATGACATCCTCTAGCGTGCATGTCAAGCATATCCACAAGACGATTAGCGTGCTCCTTCAGCCGGTGACCCTATGCAACAAACATACAGAACTTCGTAAAATGGCACGTCATCTGTGCGAATAACACATGCAGGGCTCAGGTACTCAGCTCAGGTAGGAAAAACATCCGTCACGGATAAAAAGAGCAAGAAACGTTTGTCGTACGATCTACCGATTTCTTCGCTGTCCGATCTGCTTCGTGACAAAACATGGGCTCAGCTTTAAAAAAACTTTTCGAGGGAACGCGGCGCACGCCGACGCGCAGCCTTCTGTGGAGTGCCAGCGACGGCAGCGGCCGTGTGAGCGCTCGGAATCCACGGCGCTGCTGAGACGCGAACCTGGGCCGCCACGTGTGGGCCCGAAGCGGTAATCAGTCGGCCCTCACGCTCGTTTCACAGTCTGGGTAGCTGCCCCGGCAGCACGGACTGCGGCCTGCCTCACAAGCTGCAGCGGTCAGCTGACGCACAACGGGCGGTTAGCACTCCCCTCAGGCGGCCGACGATAACAAGCGTGGAAACGACGCACGTCCCTGGCCCCGACCTGTCGGTCCTGATCACTGTGATCACGACACCCGACCACTGTGATCACGACGCCCGATCACTGTGATCACGACGCCCGATCACTGTGATCACGACGCCCGATCACTGTGATCACGACGCCCGATCACTGTGATCACGACGCCCGATCTCGTGTGATCACGACGCCCGATCACGCCACCCGATCACGGGGTGCCGGCAGGGGCTTACCCACCTGGAGCACGAGCCTGTGCATGACTGTCGCCGGGGAGCACAGTCGCCAACACTGGGCGGCGGGAGAGTGTCGCGCCAGCCGGACTTTAGTCCCCCCCCCCCCAGTTAACGGGGGGGGGGGCTAAAGACTATTGTCCTTCAGAAAAGAAGATAGCGCTTACTGCGCCACCTCAGCAGCGGCTTGAGATTAAGACCGCGATGGTCAGAAATCCTCTGCGACTTTCTGGCCGGGTGCCAGCACAGTCACCTGCTTGACAATTGTATCCTGGAATGGGCTGACATTATTGTAGGCTGTACAGCGATCAAGGTTGGACATGGAGCCTCGGGCGTGGCATGTTAGCAAGTGACCGTGCCAGTTGCGAGGAGTCTCCCGTGAGAAAGGGGAAATTTCGGCTCTTCATCTTCTTGAGAAAGGGTCCCGAATCAGGCGGAACGGAGAAGACAGTCGTCCCAAAGTGGACAAAGTTTTCGTCGGCCCTATAACGTTGCATGGAAAGGAAAGGCGTAAAGACCAGCTTATCCCCCACCGTAACGCCGGCCACGTCCCGTCGCCACGGTGCCTTGGGCCCCAGCCCTGCCCGGCTCGCCTCCCCCCCCCCCCCTGCCGTCCCGGACATCCCCACCCCTTGGGCCCCAGCCCTGCCCGGCTCGCCTCCCCCCCCTGCCGTCCCGGACATCCCCACCCCTTGGGCCCCAGCCCTGCCCGGCTCGCCTCCCCCCCCCCCCCCTGCCGTCCCGGACATCCCCACCCCTTGAATCTACCAGTAAAAATCGACACCCAGGAATGATGCCGGCAAACAAGCAAGCAGCCAGGCAAAGCACAATGCACGATGCGTGTACTCAGAATGTCCTTGCGGGAACTCATCAGTCTCGCATGGCACAACTGCGAGCGCTCGAACCCAGCCCACCACGACAACGCAACCGCAGTACTCGTCCCCACTTCGTCGTTTTTCCAAACGTCCCAGGAGCGGAGTGGGCAATGCGATGTGATCTGACCTAGTAATGCGATGTGATCTGACCTAGTAAGGGTAGCACATCGATGTCGGCATAACGGCCAGTATTCTGCTCGATCTTCTGTAGTTAAGTAGCAAGATTAGCTTATTTGTCATAAGCCAACACGTTTAGGTTGATACAACGAGCGATTAGAACCGTGACCTGGGAACCTCACGAGCTTTCAGAAGCCCAAGTGCACGAGTTCAAACAGGGACTTGGTCGCTGGTCTGCCGTTGAGCGCTCCCCGAATCCCAACGGCAGAGTGGCGGCTGGTCCACTGTCGCGTGTTCGTGGAATCCGGTGGTTTGTGCTGTGATGTCCTGAGGTTATCAGAAGAGCTAAGCCATCGTGTGACCACGTACTAAACGCCGTATCTGTCGTAGGATGCATTTCTGTGGCGGAAGACGTTAATCAAGCTAACGATCAAGGCAGCGATCTGGCGCGAGATACGGGATCGTGAGTTGGTTCGCAGGCCCGATGCCCGTGATCCGTCCGACAGCCTCGTGGCTGGCCGTGATCGAGTGAGAAGGACTCGAATCTGGCTGACGGTCACCCCGGCTGACTCCCTGAGCCCGACTCACACAGACTGAACATGGGAGTCGAGTTAGCATTGGTGCAATTTTTCAAAAGAAGCTTGCGTTAGCTTTGAGTTTGACCCGAAAAACAGGCGCCAGCTTCGGAGCGATTTTCCAGATTCGCCAGAATCAGCGATTCGCCAGATTCGATTCCAGTGGAATCGAATCAACCACAGCATGTGAGGTCGCCAAATCAGTAAGGCATAATAGTTTGCTCGTGTCCGACGCGTCTAACAAAAACGTGTCCAATAAGTCATGGCAAATTGGAATAACAGGTATCAGCCAGAATATAAATCAGATCGTCACAGCTGGCGTATGACGCGAAACTGCCACGGCAGAAGCAAAAATAATTCAAACACTTAAACGGCTTGTGTGAGAAGACATCGGCTCGCATTCAGCGAAGCAAAAATAAGCTGGATGAGAAGAAAATAGAAGCATTGGTATAACAGTAAACATGTTAATTTTAAGTCAAATAGAAAAACACTCGTACTGGCTTTATAAAGCCTACCTTTCAGTGCCTGCTCGAATATCGATGTACCGCAGATAAATAGCAATAGTTAAGACTTCTTAGGAACGCCCCGTTGTTTCGTATTTCTAACTTAGTCAGCGGCTAAGCGGGCAGCACTTACTGAGACGCTGAGCTTAACACAGCGTAACCAGGGGGCAGGGATGCGGGTGAGCTGTCCTTAGTCAGGTGTAACCACGGCGTTATTCGGGGAGATGGTTGTGCAAAAAACTGAGTGACGTTATTCATATCACGGCCTCAAAGTGAATCAAATTCCGGGAAAACCCCGCTTGTTGACGTATTTTGAACCATCTCTCGGCATTTGTCACTGCCAGCCCGCCCGCCAACCAACTCGTTTTGCAAAACTTTGCCCCTGCTTTGAAAATTGTATAGATTTGTAGAAAGCAGCCTGTTTGTTTGTGAGCCATAATATTTTACTGAACTTGTTTCGATGAGTGACATTTACTTTCAATTGACAGCAAATGCCATAAATCGTAACAAGACCCTGTAGGATTCTCTCGGATTATATTACAGACCAATGGTCTAACTTTTTATTGAGCCAAAACTTTGGAAAAATATGTGCTCCGCGTGCTTATCACACCGCACCGCATAATTTCGCAATGCTATCCGGTTTTGTTTTCCTACGGTCTTCGGAATGACTCTGTTGGATATCCCGTTCCCGCCAGGCGGGAGTTAAACTTTGTCAGACACGGGCAGCAGACTTGTTTGGACGAATTGCTAACTCGTGCCTGGTCCCTCATTAAATTAGAAACAAAAACCTGAACGAAAGTCTGGGTGTTTTACGCCCATGTCAACTTATGTTGAAGCAAAAGTCAGCGGAAGATAAAGCTTTATGGCCTATATCGCCAACAGAGATCTACATTGGCTTATGGTCCATTACGTAATCGAGCTGAAATGACATGACGCACCGTTCTATCTTTATGGTCGCTGTTCTTCATCATGCTTTAGCGGAATGCTCTCCAACACGATGGATAATCAGGATCCGTGAGCACATTTTATCGATCCTTGGCCTTGGCGTAGTTCGCAAAATACCGAAGGCGGGTTAACTGCAGAGAAAAAGGAAAAATGAAACAAAGAAAAAAGCCTGGACCCGTCCCCGCCCCCCCCCCCCCCCCACAACTGAAAGGGGAACTACACCCCTGACACTAAAAATGTGACGTCAGTGAGAAGGAGGAGATGCGCGTGATAGCACGTTATTATAGGGCCTTAGACTAAATTGATGTGATAATGGGCAAAGCTACAGACCGAGTTTAATTTGTCCTCAAATAACCGCAATGTTGGTGCTTTCGATGGCTGTGCTCGTCCTCGTTGCTCGGCCTCGCCCGGCATCTCTAAACGGCTTTGCGGTTCGGTAACCACGGATTTGCAACGTCCGGAAGCATAATTCCTTTAAACTCGCGCCTTCGACCTCAAATACAGTCGCGCGCAAGCCGTCTTACGCGACGTGGCTCTCCCGTAGCATTGCATAACCGCACTAACTTGACGTTCTCCAGTCGACCAACTCAGAAACATCAAGTGTTTGACTGTGCAATAGAAGCTGAACGCCAGGGACGAAAGTGAGCCCTGAGATCGACAATCAGGGATTCTAACGGTGCGAGACCATCGCCGATTGACGAGACACGACCGAACAGGCAACAATATCGGCAAAAGTGCTGGGTCGTTGTGTACGGTCAGTCGAAATCCTCTGAGCACTCATTATTAATCAGGAGGCTAGGGAGAGGGGACTATCAGTGTCCAAACTCAGAGATCACAAATACGTGCAGCAAGGTGCCTAGTGCGGGTAAATAATCTACCGTCTACGGATCACTGGGACCTCAACGTTGTCAGAACTATAGTAAATGTGCAGTATATAATATAGTAAATGGTCAGGAAACAACAAATGCCACCCCCCTGAGACCCGTGACTATCATTATGAATGCGATACCGTTGATAATTATACCATTTTCCCACGATAAGACATTACAGTCCTGGTCCTGTTCACAGTCCCACGATAGATCATTACAGTCACGTGACCCGGTCTAAAAAATTATGTGGAAGGAAAAGCTGCAACATTTAACTACTGCTGTAAGCTTGTTTTCCAAATTGTTCATGGCCAGAGGGTGATGTCAAACTAAATGCAAAACGACGCCGGTGACCGTTTTCCTTCAACTGGGCTTGAAGTTCACACACAGGTCCGAAGTCTGTGAATGTTGGGCGATTAACAAAACGCATGTCATTCAAAGTTCATTTCCATATCGTCCGTCTTAGAATTAAGTCTCCTCATGACCGACAAATTTTTGAGTAATTTCATTTGCAAACGTTGGTGAAACTATAACGCTACTTAAGGATCCTATGATTCAGGGGTTTTATTTTTCCCCTGTATTTGGGTGCATATGTATATATATATTATATATATATATATATATATATATATATATATATATATATATATATATACATACACATATATCATGTTATATTATTATATTACACTATATTATCTTATATATACAGGCGTATATATAAGTATATTAGATATGTACATATATATAGAGATATAGATATATAAAGATATAGATAGATATATAGATAGATAGAAAGAGAGAGAGAGAGAGAGAGAGAGAGAGAGAGAGAGAGAGAGAGAGAGAGAGAGAGAGAGAGATATATATATATATATATATATATATATATATATATATATATATATTATATATACATATATATATATATATGCAAATCGGGCGCTGGCAACGTGCGCAGCAGACTCAAGATGTCGCTTCTTGGCGAAACCATCGATCCATCTAGAAAATCTAAAAAATCCAGCCCATTGTTTCGACTGCGCTGAGGATCAAGAATGGTATTACTGACACGTTTTGGTGACTGACACCTTTTTGACATGCAAAACTTTCAATTTTGCTTGCATCATGACGCTTAAAACGTGGTGAGGTACCCTATAAATGTCATGGTGACATGTTTTCATTACAGCTGTGTCAGCGCTATCACTGGCATTAAGCTACTCCCGAGCACATCTCATAAAACTGACATCCTGTTTGAGGTGTGCATTATGTACGGCTCTGCTGCTAAAAAGTTTCGAACTGTATGTATCGTACCATTTACTATAAAAATAATCGATACTCGTCGTTGCTTTGCATATCCATACCATGTTCCATTCAAAACAAGACCTACTGTTAAATGTCAACATTGCAACGCGGCAGGATTTTGTGCGCTACATCCCTACCTGGCCGGCCATGGTTGAGCTGCCGGGTGGCTTTTTTTAGTTTCGCATGGGGTCCGAACACTTGCAATGTGGAACAGAGCAACACCGTTAACCCTCCGCATATGGGCTGAAACTTGGTTAACTGGGAAACAATAAAATAAAATAAATAATAATGAATAATAAAATGAATAAAATAAAAGTATGCAGCACTACGTTGTTTCATGAACAATTTAATATGCAGTTATGCTGGTAATATAACACTAACGCTGAAAAGTTATACGAATTTGATAACAGATCAAATTGTTTTCTAACTACGGCCTTTAAACCTGCGGCAAGTGAATCCAATCTCAGGATCGCAGGCAACGTGATAAATCTCGCCATATCGACAAACAAACCAAGGCTAAACGTCGCACTCCATGCAGGAGGCTGGAAACACAGCCCGTCAGTCTTAGCCAGACACGCAACAGCCTTTCTAGGACGTCAAACAATCAGTTCAAATCACAAAACACTGCCAGGCATTGAGAGTTGAAGAGGCTTGAAACTGTCGCTGCGAGGAAAGTCCATAAATCAATAAAAGCAAGTAAGCGCAGGCCACCGCCGTCCCACGACTTCATCTCGACATTCACCACACTCAGTGGAAGGGACTCAAAGACACGGGTTAAGGTTAAATTTACCTGATTGTTTGACCGTGTGGTTACCTGCCGGATGTTTGTGGTCTTTGCTGTAGTCTCAGCTTATTTCGGTGCCAAACGAAGCGAAACACGATCGTCCCTCTATGCACGCGCTGTGATGATGCGAACCTCGTCCGTCAACCATGGGAGAGCGACGTCTCCCAATCCCAGCAAACGCTCATTATCACAAATGGCCATATTTCGACATGGAAACGTGTCAGAAAGATCCAATCTGGCGGATGTGGCCTCTCAAGTCTGAACACGAGGCATAACTCAGAAAATGTTTACGCCAGTGGCGTGCGGCAAATGAACACAGCTACCGCGGACGTGGGATATCAGCGGACGGCCAGCTCTGTCCCGAAAACCCTGATGCAAAGAGGTTTGCTAACATAGGCTAGACAGCAGTCACGGCCTTATTCCTGAGACAAAACTTGTTCACTATGTCCACTTCTGCTATTTTTTCGATAAAGGCATGTTGCCGAAATATCAACCCAAGTATATCTCCATTCTCTTGGTTTTATCCGAGGAATAAGGCTATGAGTACTGTCTTCTTCCTGTGCGTAATGTTCCTCGCTATCGCACTGAACAACTCAACACGGGGATTTGCTAACAGGTCGTGTTCTATCACCAGTGACAATCTCATTCTGCCCGTAACGGCGCGATCGTCGACAAGTAGAAGAGCAAGCGAGACCCCCCAGGGCTTGTTGTCAAGGAGCTGTAGGCAGCCACACTCCGCGTCTCGCAATATGTCGGCCAACTTCGGAGAACTTCACCGACAGCGTCGCGCCGCGAGTCCAGACGAAAAACACAATTTGTCGCGCCGACCAAACTACAGGCCATTGCGTGCTGGCAATTCCGCAGGCCGATTCGGCCGGTAAACAATAGCCGCTATGATTTGTTATCGCCCCAGGCTCTGGCTTCAACAACACCGAATGAGACCGAGTACAGCTCAATACGGCTTAAATTCTGTTGAAGTGGAGGTAAATTTGTTCGTGAGGCGATTTCTTTTCGGCTAAGAAATCAGGTTGGCGGTGCGCTTCTTAACGGCTCTGCCAACTAAGGCTACGTGCAGAAGAGCCCGCCAACTCTAGTTTGCTTTCATCACGGCATGGATTAGGCTGATCTGAGAGGTTGAGGCGGCTGATAACTGCAAAATGAAGTGCGAACGTACAGATGTTTGCTCTCATCTGGAGCCAGTACGAATTTGATATATTTATGGGCTGTAGCTTCAGCTTGTGGGCTTTATGTGGGCGACAATGTCAATTATTGACATTTTCGAGCATGGTAATATCGGCCATCAGCTTTGGACTTCTTATACACCAGCGATATAACCTATCCCTGCGGATGTCAGTTTCCATGATATTGTTCTTTTCATTTTGTGATGTCATGGCTGAGCCAGCTCAATTTATCCCAACGTAACGTGGATGCCTAACCCATTTAATAGGCGTTGCATTAGTGACAGCGCTGAATTCCAGCCATGGAGCTCATGCGAACGATCGGCATTTGTGTATCAGCGGAAATCAGTTTAATCGTCTGTAACCGGTTCTCAGATTCCTCAAGCTCACTTCGCACAAACAAGTGATCCCCGTTTCGACCGCAGACGCAGCGAAAAGACCGGCTCGCGGCTGCTTTAACTCGGCGAAGTATCGCGCGGCACGATTTCTGTGGTCCTCTTGGAAGAAGGTCCCCCCATGGCGGCCCTCAGCACCCGCCCGTGATCATCAGACCACCAGTACCGGCTCCCTAACATGGGTTGGTGGTAACACCGGTCTACCGGTATCGGTGGACCGGTAACGAAAGACCGGTGCATCGCCTCGTCAGCACTGGTTAGTCAGTACCAGCCTATCGGCGCCAGACCGTCTGCACCGTTCCGCCAGTGTTCGGCTTGCAGTGTCATCAGTGACGTCACCAGACCCAGAAGGTCGTCAGTGACGGCGATGGTATCGGCGGTGACGGCGATGGTGTCGGCAGTGTCAGCTCGTCACTGCCATTCGTCCGAATCAGATCGATTGTATATCCGCACTGCCGTCAGCATAAGCTCATTACTATCAACGCCACCGTCAGTATCAGCCCGCCGGTATCAACCAACCGCCGTCAGCGTCAGTCTGGTAACATCAAGCCGACACTTCGGTGCCACTTCTTCAGTATCAACGAGCTCGCATCAGTATCAGTCCGTCATTTTCACTTCGCTATCGCCAGTATCAGTCCATCAGCATCGCTATGTCAATGTCAGTATCAGCCTATCTGCGTTGTCAAACTGCTGGCAGTATCTTTCTATCCGCATCCATCTTCCGGAAACATCCATCACTATCATTATTATTTCGTCCTTATCATCTCGTCCCCGTCAGCATCTGTACATGAATATCATCTCATCGCCGCCAACATCAGCCCGTCGGTCTTGCGCTATCAACGTCAGTATCTGCACATCAATAAATCATTCCGTAGCCATCCGAATCACCAGTCATTATCATCAATGCGTTAATCTTAACGTGTAGGTGTCACTGCGCCATGGTCAGCAGCGGTCCATCAGTACGACCTCGTAACCGCCAGAAGCCGTCCACCACCGTTCGTCAATATCACCCGTCGCCCCCAGCGTCGGTTGCCAATATCAGCCGTTTACGTCAACACCTGCCCGTCAATTCCAGTCTGATACTGACGGTCCATGCGATTGCGATTGCGACCAATCGCACACCAACACCATCAGTCCGTCAGCATCGGCTTGCCCCTGCTGGTATCACTCCGTAAGTATTAGCCGTAAACAATCTGTCTTGATGTTGGTATCAGACAGTCGTCATTACTCCGCCACCGTCATCACCAGTCTGTCAGCACCAGCCCACCAGTGCGACCCCGCCTCCGTCACCATCAGCCCTGCACTACCCCGGTGCATCAGCCCGCCGCGCTGTCTGCCCCGCCGCCGGCGCCGGCCCACCGGGCACCAGGCCCGACGCGCCGACACCTGTTGGCTCCCAGCATCGACGCCGACGGCGGAGAGCCGTCGCTGCCGTCGGCAGTCGGCCGACCGCCGTCCCGGCGCAGCGGCGGCGCCCGGGCCTCCTCCGGCGACTGCGGACGCCAGGTCACCGGTCCTCGCCAGACTGCGGACGCCAGGTCACCGGTCCTCGCCAGACTGCGGACGCCAGGTCACCGGTCCTCACCAGACTGCGGACGCCAGGTCACCGGTCCTCACCAGACTGCGGACGCCAGGTCACCGGTCCTCGCCAGACTGCGGACTTCAGGTCACCCTCGCCAGACTGCGGACGCCAGGTCAGTGGGCGCGAACCACCTGTCCAGCCGAGGGTGGCGGAAAGAAGCAGAGTGTGAATGCTGGAAGCGTTATTGCGACTAGAAGGGTGTGTGTGGAGGGGGGGGGGAGGGCGAAGCAATTTGGGCAAGGCTGCTGTGTTATGCTTGAATGTGAATTCGCCTTTAAAAAGTGAATTTGCCTTTATGAGACAACCGTGGTCGGCCCGGCATGAGAGGATGATGGAAGGACGGCCCTCATGAGATCACGGATGCGCAGTTGATTGTGGTGTTCTTGCCTTGCCTGGCTGACAAACATACCGAATGGCATATAGATTCGTGCTGCGTCGCGAACATTCGAATAAGAGAAGGAAAAGCTAGGCTTAGATGCAGATGATTCTTACTTGTTCAGATTTGCGGGGGCACGCAGGAAACAAAGAAGAATCTTCTTACACTCTTCTAGGGCCTGCAAGTCATATACTGAAAAAGTTCACGCGACATAAATGCATGCATGAGCAATCGAACTCAAGTGACCAAGCTCAAATGAGGGCATGATCAAGACGCGTGCCCACATTTGCGTGCGTATCGTAAACCAAGACCCAGGTGTTGTTTGGCACAGGAATACACGCTTGTGAAGATGATTCGACAGTTATGCCCCTTTAAACTTTATGTTAACTCCCGCCCGTCATTATAAAATATGTGTGGTTAAATTCGTTAACACCTCGTTGCTGATGACTTGATCAAGTTTCACAAAGGCAGTTCCGTCCACAGGCATCTTTCACATGCAAAGAATTGTTAGAATGCTTTCAAATCATATTTGCAATCACGGAATAGCTTTGCAAAATGACCCTAGGGAGAAACAGCGAGAAATGATGAACATTACTATCAAGTACGTCAACTAATGCTTTACCTCAGGTCGGCCTGCGTCTTTCTCAAAGCCGAGGGGAGGGGGGCTGGACCTTCAGGTGAACAGAAAAACATAACCTTGTTTACAGAACCTTCTTCAATGTTGCAAACACGTTTCATGTTCCTTGAAATACCCATTCCCTGGATGAGGTCTGGATCTGACCGAAGAGATTGCGTATTCCATAGGGTCGTCACAGCATGCGTATACACTTTGCAAGCGGTGTTGGTACCAACGATGAGCCAGGAGGCGTATAAACGATTCAGTATGCATGTCATGAATGTGAATCTAACACTATGCAGAAGATGACCTTCCGCACCACCTACTGGATGTCAGTCGCATAAGGCAATCAAAGCCAGTGCCAGTCGCTAAGTTGCGTTTTATGTAATGCGTTTGTGCGAGATTTCGGCGTGTCAATGGGAATGGGATATGCAGGCAATTGTCTATATCCAGGTAATTGTCATCGCAATGATTTTGGCAACGATTTAATAGTCGTGCCTCTTCTTGGGCAGGCGATTTTCTACAGCCGCAGAAAATCACCTGGCTCTGAAAAGAGACAGGTGAGTCTTAACGAACGGCTTCATACAAGCATGTACAATTCTCTGGGCTTTTATTTGCTGGGGTCTAACGGTGATCGCTCACTTGGAAAGGCGGGTGTGCGTTTCACCTCCTTTCGGCCGCATGATCCGGAGGGATGGCTTCCATCAGTTGTTTCAAGCAATTCACAGCGGATTCTTCGGCATTGCTCGGATGCTGAGTCTCCAAGCTGAGACCACGGCCGACCGCTGTCGCTCCCTGGTACACTGAGGTCGGGAATTTGCCGCAGTCCTTCCCTTTCGTGCGTCTATGACCTCACTGTCTCATCTGCTTAAGTGTCGTGACTAAGTCGGTCGATGGACGCCGACTTTTGACGTTGTCCGAGGAGGTAGCTGCTAGCCACCTTCTCGTGTTGCACGAGAACAGAGATGTCGAATATGCATCAAGATGCCAACTTCTGACGTCATACGGGGAGGTAGCCACTAGCCACCACCCCATGGCGTTGCCAGAGGACGGGAATGTCGAACATGCACCAAAGCCCACCGTTCGTGTGCGCTTTGCTGTTTACAGCATCATGCCTTAATACATTGAAACAGGAAACACATTTCGTCAGGAATCTTCGGCAATAGTCATGTATTGGAGGTCATTTACTCTGTTGCCGGTTATTTTGGCTCTCTAGCTGACAGGTCGTTCGCTCCACGTTGAATGTGAGTAGCTCCATTACGTCATAGGCATGCTCGCATGCACAAGTGGGAAAATGACGTTCACAAATGGAGCTAATAGCCTGCACGAATCGCAGGATTATTCCTGGACACTTCTCCGCGGACACATTGGAGGTTGTGACACGCCAATGACCATACTGCGAACATTCTCAGTTCCCGACCGGCACTCGCCGCCGCCTAACGAAGACCGCCCGAAACGTCCAGTCGGAAAGTCTGAAAATAGGACCCAAGCATTTTGAAATTCTCCTTCGGTGCGCGTCAAATGCACTATCGCAGGCGCATGTAGAGGCCGGCTACTGGACGAATTCGAGGCAAGGTATAACATATCTCACATACATTTCGAGGACTCGGCCACCTACGACTAGTCGGGGGCTGCCGCTGACTGTCGACATGGCGGGCGCGAACTCACAGCTCTGCTTTGGATTCACGCGTCGTCATGATTATTGTATAATGTGTTTTGCATTGTCAACGAACCTGTAAAAAATACTACGCTGCTTGACTGACTGCCAACGAAGGTATAATTACGCAGGTCGATTAGTCGTCGGTTGGCTGCTGAACGGAAATTATCGCCCAGGTTTGAGCGCGCGCGCCTTGAGAATACAACATAACCTGCTCTTTATTTTTAACTCACACTGACGACTCTGGGCTGGATAAAGAACAGCCCGTTTTCCGTCTGCACCAGGCTGGGCGGCCCACAGTTCCAGCGAGACATGGGGGAGCGGTCGGGACGCAGCCCGCCTGAATAAGTTCCGAGGCCCTCAAGGTCTTGAAACCCATTTTCTGTCAAAAGACGGAAAGACTGGTGACGCATATCAAACAGCGTTTCCAAGTGGAAGGAGCATAGCTGGATAAAAAAAAACTCTTGCGGAACACGCAGTGCGTAAGAAGCCGGTTTTCGCGATACCGTTGCGCAGACCGCGTGTTTCTGAGGGCAGCGTGCAGACGGAATGCGGCGTTCCTGGACCCAAGCCATGTCATGTCGTGACCAGGCTGCTGCGACCGGCATGTGGCACGGTGGAGCCAGCACAATAAACCAGAGGAACCCCACGGCGGCCGTGGCCAGTTCGCGGCGCCATGCGGAGCTGGGGCACACCACTGCAGTACTTCGCAACTCTGACGTCACGATTTGCCGCTGGTGACGTTTGATTGATTTCGAAAGGTCTGATGTGCTAGATTGAAATTTAGTTTGGATTTAATCGAGCACTTCGGCCGCTCGATGCTCCATGATCCGAAAACAGTCCACGGCTTCAGAGGGAGGCCCGCTCGTAATGTAATCTTATGTCGTCGGGGCTGCTGGCAAATGGATCGCATCTTTTGCCTGCAGAAGCCTCCGTTTCTAGAGTGCCTGCCGCTGACACCAACGCCGGTCCTGATAACGTACGGTGCAGCTGAACCTGGCAGCGATGCCACTCGTGCTTCATCTCGGCTGATTCTTTGGCTGATTCTCGGCTGATTCTCGGCTTAATCTAGTCTATTCTTGGCGCACAAACCTCACAGCGGTTCCTTAATGATTGACGCGTCTATCCAAGCGGCGCGCGCTATTCATGCCGTCCTGGAGGAGTTTGGGGTTAATAAGGCCGCCCTGCTCATGCAATTTTAGCGGCTGAACGAGTGGCGCTTATGCTCACGCCGTGCTTCTTGATGGTCCATACGCTCCTCTGATGGGTTATGCTGATCTTTGAATGCCGTCATGCCTTGCCGTTCGCTTAAGAATGAGATTTGGGTAAATAGAAGCGCTAAGAGCGCTCTTACGTTGCCTCTCAGGCGAATGCAGGATGCATTAGTTCATTGTGGCATTCACTCGTTAGATCAGTAGTCTTTTGGGGGGGGGGGGGCGACTGTGTGGGATTCCACTGATGTTTTCTTCCAGAAAGAGCGAGCGAGCGAGAGAGAGAGAGAGGGGGAGAGAAAGGGGAGAGAGAGATGGGAGAGAGAGGAGGGAGGGAGAGAGAGCGGGAGAGAGAGAGAGTGAGAGTGAGAGAGAGAGAGAGAGAGAGAGAGAGAGAGAGAGAGAGAGAGAGAGAGAGAGAGAGAGAGAGAGAGAGAGAGAGAGAGAGAAAGAGAGAGAGAGAGAGAGAGAGAGAGAGAGAGAGAGAGAGAGAGAGAGAGAGAGAGAGAGAGAGAGAGAGAGAGAGAGAGAGAGAGAGAGAGAGAGAGGAAGTGCCGCCGCCCTCCGTCCTCCCTCCTCACGTCCGGAGGTCGGCGCTAGGGACCGCCATCTCCACACAGCCTACAAAGCATCTTCGGAAGGAAGTCATCGAGTCTGCTCCAATGACACTGTCCTTGGACTGTCCTTGGCCCCGATTACGAGCAGCGTAAGGGCCAAATTAGACCAGTTAAGAAAAAAGAGCAGAAACATGTTGAACATCGGTACGGGGGCCCGCACGTAAGCATGCCACTATAGTGCCTGACATGGACCGGGGCATGCGGTAAATTATCGGCATCTTTTCAGAGGGGGGGGGGGGGGAGGCGGATGAGCCTGGCATCCGGGGAGACTTATTGCCGGTGTCTCTCCAAACGACACCCCTCCTCGAGCGGCCTCTGCGCCCGACCTCGACTAGGAAGCTCCGCGGGTCATCAATTTCAATCAGGGCCCCCGCAGAGGCTGCCGGTTTCTTTTGGCCCACTCCTCCTGGCCCCCCCCCTCGCCGCCCGTGTTTGGGAGAGACCGGCACTTGTTGATCTGGCGCGCCCTGGGGTGGCGGCTCACCGTCTGCGGCGAGCCTGGCGCACGTGCGGACGCGGCTCACCGTTTGCGACGAGCCTGGTGCGTCCTGCGGCGGTGTCTTACCATCCGCGACGACTGTGGCGCGCCCTGTGACGTTGCCTCAGCGTCCCAGAGAGCGCTGATCCCCTGAGTCGGGCCGCCTCTCGCGCACTCTTCTGTATCTTGCTGCTCAAGTACCGCTGGGACCTGGGATCGGATAACAGCCGGGAGCGGCGCCGACAGCTCTGTCGACCAGAAAGGATGGGACATGTAGGCTGCTTATCATCGTGCGAGTGTGCAGAACCGGCTTTGCCACACTTGCTCAGACAGTTCAGTCAAAGCTAGGAGCGGAGCTTTGCAAAATGCATCGGGTGGCGAAGTTAGTTTGGCAGGATTTATACCGACATAAAAGCACTCCATGGCGTAACCACACGATGACGTATTGAGAAGCGTAGTTACACAATGATGCAATTCCGTTCTCTAGAGCAGACGTTTGCACTTATACGCTTACCAATAGTATCGAGTGAGCTTTCTCCATGGAATTTGCTGCTTGCCTTAATATCGTCAACTGTGGAACATTCCCTTTAGTTGCATCGGTGCTGTGTTAGCTTGAACAATCAGCCAAAGTTTTGGGAATACTAAGAGCGTAGCAAAACTTGTGTTAAGGACTCAAGGGGCATTGTGCGTCTTTCTTCAAGTTTGTGGGAAACTTTGCTACTGTTTAACAAACCTTTGTTTCAAACACGGCAAACAAAACGTAATGATGTTAGGCATGTATTTCCAAGGATATGCCATCGGCGTCGATCGTTTTGCTCGCGTGATTTGTATTTGCTGGATCAAACCAGTTGTAATCAGCTCGCGAAAGTTATTGTTTGTGGTTGATTATCTAATAACTCTCAGGGGAAGCCCAGTCATCACGAAAAAAACTGGAGAGGATAGCATATAGCTACAGAGCTCTTTCTTTGTAGAATGTGTGCAACAGATGTTCGCGCTTACTGTAGTACTTATCAACAAAGGCACAATTCAATGTAATCAGTCATACGCGAGACTAGTGCAGATGGTTTGAAATGTTTGTTTTTTTCAGCGACAAATCTCGAGTTACCATATCGAGTAAATGTTTAATTAATTATGTGGAACCTCCATTAGCCATCCCGCGAATGAAATGATAAAGACCAGGACCTGTGTGGCAACGTGTGGCATTTGTAACGCATCCCCGGGATTTCCCGCCACGGCGGCCATCGAGTCATTGCCGGTTGGGTTCGCCCGTCCCTCCGCCGACTGGCCGGCGGGATCGTGACTGGCGCGCGTCACCTGCTCGGCGATCCGTCACACCTGTCACTGCCGTCACCGCCCCCCGGGAGCGGTGGGGCGCCCTGACCCCACACCCGCAGGCGGCGGTGCGGGCCGGTCGGCCCACATGACCCGCCCGGCCCAGTTCCGCAGTCAAGGCCGTCGTCGACTCCCCCGCTACCTGCCGGTGCCGACGGGGAACTGATCGGCGGTGCTGGCGGTGATGGGAGAACGAGACTGCGCCTCGTCAGAAATAGCGGTGGGAAGGCTCTTGTTACTGCTGCGGGGTCAGGCGCGAGGCAGCATCGAGAAATCATAAAGTTCTGAATCCAAGTGGATTTGCGAAAATACACGTAGCAACGCTATCAACTTATGGAAACACACTGATCAGAAATGAATGTTTCGGCAAAAATAATTGCGTTTAAAAGTGACATTTTGACGGCAAATTACTTGTCCGGTTACGTGCAATCCTTACACTGACGCACCTCCGGAACATGTTTGCGGGACTCCGCGTGGCGCTGGAGAACCATTGACACGTGACGCTGGAGAACCGTATGCATGCGGCGCTCGAGAACGATGGGTAGGCGGCATCCGCGAATTATGTGCGCCAAAATGCGCAGCGGACCAGTTTTAACTAAATCCGCGCCTGGCTCGTCTGCGGCCATCGTCATGCCATCCGGGCCCCGCCCTAACACCACCAATGCACCTTGTTCGCAGATGTGATATTTTCCAAATGCTTTGGGCCGGCAGAGGGCGCGGGAATTCCTGAAGAGTGTGGGCCTCGAAGCGCCTCTTGAGCTTATTTACGCCAAGCTACGATGCAGAGCTTATGGGATATTTTTTTCTGCAGCGTTGGAGGGAGAAATGCCGAGTTTTGTCCTAGCAGGGAGTCCCGCCTGCCTCGTCCCAGCTGCTTCGGATCTGATTCATGTCCAGCTGCCGGTACCGATTCATATCCAGCTGCCGGCTGCGATTCATATCCACCTACCGGTACCGATTCATATCCAGCTGCCAGTTCCGATTCATATCCACCTGTCGATACAGATTCATATCCAGCTGCCGGTACCGATTCGTATCCAGCTGCCATTTCCGATTCATAAACACCTGTCGATACAGATTCATATCCAGCTGCCGGTACCGATTCATTTCCAGCTGCCGGCACCGATTCATATCCACCTGCCGTGACTTATTCATATCCAGCTACCGGCAGCGATTCATATCCAGCTGCCGGTAGCGATTCATATCCACCTACCGGTACCGATTCATATCCAGCTGCCAGTTCCGATTCATATCCACCTGTCGATAACGATTCATATCCAGCTGCCGGTACCAATTCATACCCAGCTGCCGGTACCGATTTATACCCAGCTGCCAGCTCCGATTCATATTCAGCTGCCAGTTCAGATTCATATCCAGCTGCCCGTACCGATCCATATTCAGCTGCTGGTACCGCAGGACGGAAATACGACATCTCGGCCTGAGCCCGCGCTGGCCTTTGGCTGGTGCGCTCCACATACATCAGGGATTAGGGTTGATCCCAGACACTCACGCCGCATGTGACGCGTGTTTTAAGGCGGGGGGGGGGGGGCAGGCGCGTGCGCAGCGTGAGGAACATTATTCGCATAGATAAGACAGAAGTAATAGTCTTATTCCTCGGGGAAGAACCAGGAGTATGGGTATAAAGTTGGGCTGATATAGTTGGAGAGCCGAACTATAGCTCCATTCTCCTGGTTTCTCCCTGAGGAATAAGGCTGTTACTACTGTCTTATCTATGGCTTTGAGACGGCAGCCCGCAGATCGACGAGGGGGGGGGGGGTTGGGGATCTGCTGGAAAACTCCACCCGACTTTTTTCTGCTGGTTCCGTAACGACGCTTCTGTCGAAGTTCTGAGTGATGCTTAGGCGAACAGGCTAACGTCCACGTACCAGTTTGTTATGAAGTGCGAGAGGAGCTTGTTCCTCGTAGTAAGTTATGAAAGCAAGCAAATCTAGACATCCATTCACTATACTTATTAAAGTCGTCAACGGTGAAGCGTGTAACAGACCGGTTGCAGGTGTAAGGGACATTAAGCGAAGACAGCCAAGAGAGTGCGTTTCTGGGAGTCATAGCACCGAATGTTCCACGGTAGGGGGCAAATATCACGCGTATTTATCAAGAATTAGGTGACGCTAAGATGTCAATAGCAAACAGCAGCAGCAGGTTACAGTCTCAGATATCCGCATGCTTCTCCTGCTTGCAACGCACACTCAAAGTAGGCGCGGAGAAGGATGATACAGTTGTTGCTGTTGACTGCGGCTTGGCATGCTCTAGGAACAAAGCCTTCCTTCCCGCGTGATTTCTCTCTCGCAATCATCCCCGCCTGTCTCGAGATGATGAGTGTGCCGCTGCTCATGGTCCCATACCGACCGCGACATCTCCGTCACAAGCTTGACACGCTCTCTCCACACTTTGTGAGGGACTCGGAGAGTGGGAAAACCTACCGGCCGGCCCCGCGTGCACTCGATCTCCGATTCGTGGACGCCATGTGTCATGGAAAGTTCTGTATTCGGCAACCCCAGCTGATCATATGAGGGTAGACACCGGGAATCCCCGAACTGTCCCGCAGGGCGATGAGGCCGCTGTCTGGCGGCGAGGTCACCGTCTGGCGGCGAGGTCACCGTCTGGCGGCGAGGTCACTGTCTGGCGGCAAGATCAATGTCTGGCGGCGAGGTCACTGTCCGGCGGCGAGGTCACTGTCTGGCGGCGAGGTCACTGTCTGGCGGCAAGGTCACTGTCCGGGGGCCAGGCCACTGTCCGGCGCCGCCTGCCTCGGACTTTCCCGCCAGCGTCTGTCAACATCGCCATTACCACGTTTTCCAGGCGCACGAAGAAAACGCGTCTACATCACGTTTCGCTCCATTATCTCTTCATTCGCCTTCTGAATTTTGTCTGACTGCGTTCTGAGAAAATGCGTGGAGGCAAACAGGTGTGCAGCGCCTTATGCAAAACCGGGTCGAAATTTAATCAGGAACCTCTAAAGCCCATACACCTGGGGCACGCGCGTGGCCTTACCGACCGGGAGACCGAGGGAGGGGGGGGGGGAGACGAGGCATGCCTGTGCACGTATGCGGCACCAGCACCTTGATGGCCGGGATGAGTCCCGTGAGTGGTTCACAGCCCCGGCTTTGCTCGCGCTGCAGCCTTCACCTCGCGCACCCGGAACGCGCGCCAGTAGCGGTGGTGCCGGACGCCGACGAGAAAGCCCGAGGGAGGTCGGTCGATGCAGCTCTGTCCCGCCAGAAGGCGACCTCGCCACCCAGCGGGGCAGTTCAGGGCCCCCAGTGCTAACCCTCATGTGATTGGCTGCGACGGCCCTGATACGCCGCCGTCCGGGTCACGTGACATGCACGAATCGAACACCCAGGGTGCGCGGAGCCGGCCGCTAAGCCCTCCCAGCTTTCTGAGCCCCTCGTAGAGTGTCGAGCGTGGGTCAAGCTTATGGCCGAGGCGTCGCGATCGGCAGGGGATGGCGAGGAGCGGCAAACTCATCATTACGTGACAGCTGGGAGGGACAGGCTGAGAGACAGGCTGGGAGATAGGCTGAGAGTCAGGCTGGGGGTCAGGCTGAGAGTCATGCCGGGAGACTGGATGACAATCAGGCTGGAAGACGGGCTGAGAGACAGGCTGAGAGTCAGGATGGAAGAAGGGCTGAGAGACAGACTGGGGGACGGGCTGAGAGATGTTCTGGGAGACAGGCTGAGAGTCAGGCTGGGAGACCGGTTGAGAGACAGGCTGAGAGTCAGGATGGAAGAAGGGTTAAGAGACATGCTGGGGGACAGGCTGGGAGGCAGGCTGGGAGGCAGGCTGAGAGACGGGCTGAGAGACAGGCTGGAATGCAGGCTGGGAGGTGGGCAGAAAGACGGGCTGAAAGTCAGACTGGGAGATGGACTGAGAGACAGGCTGGGAGACAGGCTGAGAATCAGGCCGGGAGATAGGCTGGGGGTCGGGCTGAGAGACGGGATGGAAGACATGCAGAGACAGGCTAAAAGACAGGCTGAGAGGCCTGCGAGAAGCAGACAGGTGACTGCGCCAGACGCTGTCACTCTGCCCCCGGGCGCTGACGTCACGGGCAGTCAATATGCGCCGCCACCTCGGATCCGTGGGAGCGAGTCAGGGATGACCAGGGGCGGACCCACGGCGACGCCGGACGGAGCCACCAGCACGGGCCAGTTATGCTGACTCGGACGGAGAGCGAGACGGGGGGTGACCCGCTCACACAGCCCGCCGCCCGCCCCGCCCTCCGCCTCTGCCGCGGCCTGTCACCGCCCGCGAGCCCCGCCTGCCGCCGGCCAGCCTGGCGAGCCTTGCGGCTGGCGATCTGGCCGGTCCGATCGCGCCGGGCGGGTTGGGCGGCGCCGCCCGCCGCCCGGAGCCCGCAGGTGCCGCCGGCCGGTCCGATTAGCCGGCGGTGACGTGCGCCATTGATTGTCTGCTGTCGGGGCCGGGCGGCGCGGCCGCGCCGGCAGCCGACGGTCAACACCATTACCGCTGTTTGCGGCCGGCCGGGGCGCGCTCCTCCGGTTGCAGTGCTTTGGGAGCTGCGTGAGTTCCTGCCAGAAGCCCGCAGGGCGGCTGCGGTGGTGGTGGCGCTCAGCGGCGGAGCTAGCGGTCCTCGAGCTCCGCGACGGGGGCCGGGCCTTACGGGAGCCGTGTCGGCGGACTTGGATGACGACTACGATGGAATAAGAAAAAAAGGAAATCAGGAAAATGTTAGCAGGGGTAGCTCCCTCTACTGCACATGTCGGCAGGCGATCTCTCTACAGTGGAACGCTTCCTGGGGACGCAAAGAGCACAATCTTGTATCGCGCCGCCACAAGTATATGACCCAGCTGCCTGTGGCCCGTGGTTAGACCGGAAAAAAGGTCAGAAGAAGTCTCCTGCGATCATTGCTTGAACATGGATCCGCCGCAGATGAGCTCAGGGAATTAGGGAGCATGCTGCCAACGCGGCGGCGGCCCCTCGCGCTGGAGCCCTCCGGGCACGTCTGGAGCCTACTGGGCGTCTCTAGAACCTTCTGGGCGTCGCTGGAGCATCCTGAGCATCGCATCGCTTTTTGAACGTTCCTGAGGGCGATGGGTCGATCCATACGGCACGGCCGATCTTTGGCTGCGGGTCATGTGGAGAAACTTTTTTACCCCGCGGCAACCAGCGCGTCGAAAAAAACGCGTTTGTAACGTATTATATTTACACCGCGGTGTGTTTATGACAGGTCTACTGGCTCTAACTTGAGTTTGTATGACTTTTTTATCAACACCAAAGATCATTAGCCATTTGTTTACGACAGGTAGTGGTACACCCGCAAAGCCGTAACTACGGCCGCTTTTTCCATAAGTATGGGCAGGAGGCCGGAGTCCGCGCTCGCAAGGAGCAGCTGTCAGGACGGCAGAGCTCATATCATTTAGACGAGTCGCATTGCAGGCATCGGCTACACTTGTCTTCAGCCGCGTTCGTTCCGCAAACGCGTGGAGCCAGCGGCGTAGCCGGGTATTTGGAGACTGCCAAGAGTCTTCAGTCTCTTGGATCCAATGATCTCCAGATCCTTGGATCTCTTGGATACTAAAAGTTTGTTGGAGCCCAATCTTGCAATATGAGCCATGCAAGGCGCGCAGACATGTCGCGAGAACCCTTCAGTCCCCCCGTGAGCTTCTCAAAGGTGTAAATTTGAAACATGAGTAAGAGTGCAAAATAAGGACGCCTCGTGTGCAAAATGAGGACGCCTCGTGCCCCACTGACGTCAGCGGTTAGCGGGAGGCTGCTGCTCCTCTGCGTAGATTGGTTTTTGCCCTAGCAGCCTACGCTGGCTGATCCGATCTCCAGTCGTTTCTCGCGCACCGCTGCTGCGGAATGAATAGGAAGACGCCACCCACGGTGCCCGCGGCAGCATCAAGACGCCATCCACAGCGTCCGTCAGTGTCCACCACGCATCCATCCATCATCACGCATCACGCATCCGCATCCAGACGTCATGCGTCACAGGTCCGTCACTCCTCCGGTCTTTAAGCGTCCGTCACGCATCCGTCACGTGTCCGTCAACGTCCATCACTCCTTCTGTCCGTCAGTGTCCATCACGCGCCCGTGAGGCGTCACGCGTCTGTCACGCGGGTCGTCGGTGTCCGTCACTCGTTCTGTCCACCTGCGTCCGTCAAGGGTCTGTCAACGTCCGTCACGCATCCGTCACGCGGTCGTCAGTGTCCGTCACTCGTTCTGTCCATCTGCGTCCGTCACGGGTCCGTCACGCGGTCGTCTGTGTCCCGACGTCGTTCATCGCGAGCCACCTGGCGCGTGAGGGGCCTCGCCGTCACCGACTAATGAGCCTCTGGGAGACACCTGTGGGCCGGCGCTGAGGCGGCCGGAAACGGCAGTTGCCTCAGTGTGGTTGGTGCCTCCCCCTCCCTTCTCCCAGCATGACTGCTGACATTCCCGCTGACGTCTGGTCGTCTCGCCGCTTCCGTCCTGGTGTCTGTTCTGATGTTATCATCGGGAGGGGGACTAGGCTGTCTCTGTTCTGATGTTATCATCGAGAGGGGGACTAGGCTGTCTCTGTTCTGATGTTATCATCGAGAGGGGGACTAGGGTGTCTCTGTTCTCATGTTATCACCGAGAGGGGGACTAGGGTGTCTCTGTTCTGATGTTATCATCGAGAGGGGGACTAGGGTGTCTCTGTTCTGATGTTATCATCGAGAGGGGGACTAGGGTGTCTCTGTTCTGATGTTATCATCGAGAGGGGGACTAGGGTGTCTCTGTTCTGATGTTATCATCGAGAGGGGAACTAGGGTGTCTCTGTTCTGATGTTATCATCGGGAGGGGAACTAGGCTGTCTCTGTTCTGATGTTATCATCGAGAGGGGGACTAGAGTGTCTCTATTCTGGTGTTATCATCGGGAGGGGGACTAGAGTGTCTCTATTCTGGTGTTATCATCGGGAGGGGACTAGAGTGTCTCTATTCTGTTGTTATCATCGGGAGGGGGACTAGAGTGTCTCTATTCTGGTGTTTTCATCGGGAGGGGGACTAGAGTGTCTCTATTCTGGTGTTATCATCGGGAGGGGACTAGAGTGTCTCTATTCTATCTGGTGTTATCATCGGGAGGGGGACTAGAGTGTCTCTATTCTGGTGTTATCATCGGGAGGGGAACTAGGCTGTCTCTGTTCTGATGTTATCATCGAGAGGGGGACTGGTGTGTCTCTGTTCTCATGTTATCATCGGGAGGGGGACTAGAGTGTCTCTATTCTGGTGTTATCATCGGGAGGGAGAGAAAGACGTCTTTATTCTGGTGTTATCATCGGGAGGAAGACTAGGGTGTTTCTATTCTGGCGTTTCATCGGGAGGACTAGGATGTCTCTTCTCTGGCGTTAACATCGGGATGGGGACCAAGCTGTCTCTTTTCTCATGTTTTGATCGGGAGAGGGACAAAGGTGTCTCTATCGTTGTGTTAGCATCGGTAGGAGGACTAGGGTGTTTCTTTTCTGGTGTTACCATCGGGCGAGGGACTAGGGTATCCCTATTCTGGTGTTATCAGCGGGAGGGGGACTAGAGTGCCTCAGACGGACCTGGGTCCGACTGAGGATGATGTGACACGTCACGGTGATGTGGCCGGAAGAGGCCTTCACGGGCCGGGCTCACGGGCAGAGATCCGGGCTGAAGCGCTAATGGGACGGGTTGTGCACATATCTTATGGAATTCCGACCATGGGTGCGGTACCAGTGTATAAATCAAGAAAGGCAGGGTCTAGGGGAAGAAGAGAAACTGTTATATGCGGGGATGTCCATGTGCTAAAATGCAGGTGCGAGGGACAAAAAATTGGTAATGCCATAGCAGGGGCTTACGCTGGATTTCGGAAGACGTGAGGAAGCCAATATTTTCACCAAAAACCGTGGCCAGTGCAGCGCAGGCGCGCGCAGTGTTTTAAGTGTCATAAAACACGTCATGTTTTTGACCTGCTTATCTTCGCATATATTTCTAAAATTGCGAATGCTCAGCACCTAGTCCCGTACACATCAAGACATACACGTCACCAATTTAGCCAGAGGGTGGGCACGTGGCACGAGGGCCTTACGTACGCCTCTGAGCATGAGAATGTCCGAAATCGAGCGCAAGCGTAGCTTAATACAACAAAACGACGCCCAAAACTATTCCAACTGGCAAACAATTTATCGTGTTTTGTTTTAGCCGCAAAACAAAGGTTCGTCCGAATATTTTCACCCAACACAAAATATCCACTACGTATCGCATGGGCACGGGTGCAATCTGGGGTAAGTGTGAGGGACCATAGCATTCAAGTTAATTCGGCGGTAGCACATGCTCAAACTTTATCCACAATGATCTCAGTCATGACGTGGCTCATGCTTCATCACGTGCTCACGATCCACAAATGTCATATTTCATCACTGGATCCAATAATAATGTACCTACTTTCCTAAAGAGAGCATGTGCAAGCATTAGTGTTTCTTTCTAACTGAGCACGACGTTGCCAAGAGACGTTTCGTTTCAGAGCGCAGATGCGCCGAAATAAGACTTTCGACCGGGGGACCACGGAATAGCCCACCAACGACCGGAAAACATTGCGGAATGGCCCAGCCCACTTCGTCGTGAAGCACATGCTAGATCTAAATATGGTGTAGGCCAATGCAGGCTATTGAGATCGGAAATTATCCTCACCTTTGCGCAGTAAATTCACAGCAATTGCGTCTTGGCTTCACAAATCGTCAGTTTATCGCATGACTTTCCGGCATTAGCTGACGCAGGTTTGCGTCGGATCATGCCCACAGCGCCATCTATGTAGCCAAAGTACACATGTAAACGGGGGCCTACGGTGTCAGGACTTAGCATATTGTGAACCGCGCACGGTGGACCTAGGTCGGCGGTGAGATAGCGCTGCAGGCATCATCCGTTGCAAGGCCTGTGCCAGCAGATCTTTGGAATTAAACGATATGCTGACGCTATGTGTTATGGAGCAACGCTCAATAACGGTAGATTCGCGCTCGCAAATAGAAGCACAAGCTCAGGTCTTAGACACAGTTATTGACTGCTGTCATATCTCAGGCCTAGCACATATGACTAGCCCTGAAGTCGGTACATTGCTCTACTTATATGAAAACTGAGATGGAGGGGAGCGAATAACGGTGGGGTAGAACCACATGTACCTGGGGGTCCATCTGCCGAGCATTAGCCCACACACTCTGATGGGCATTTCGCCCAGCACCCCTTGAGCTATGCCCACCAGCCCCAACATCTGTGTCCACTAGAAGAAGGCACCGCTCTGGATTTCTGAGGCGAAAAGCACAGGACACATAGCACAACGAATGCTCCCTGTTATAAGTTAGGTTTGTCATTGCATGCTGGGCATTGTTTCATCACTTGCAGCTTTCAACTGTCGCTATAAAATGCATGTTTTTCGAATGCTCTTGCAAACAATCAAAAGTGCATTTTCATGATTGCCAGTACGGAAGAAGTTCTTCAAAACATCCACTACAGTGATGTAACATACTGCCTCATGCGGCATCCATTTCCAACAACCATCAAGCAGCTCGCTTCATTTGTGATTTGTGATCAAACACATTGCAGACAGCCAATGAGAATGTTTGCGTATGTATCCTTTGTGCACTGCTATCAGGCAGCACGTGCATGGAGCTAGTTTCTTTCCCTAGGCCATTTACCATGCCTGGCTTGCATCTGACAGATATGTATGTATATGCATACAGACATTGAGTATGTCAATACGAGCAACTCGTGTATTTCCCAGCGGGTGCGATTGCATGCCAAGGGAATGGATCCTGGTGAAATCTGTAAATTGATATTTGGAACATGAAGCAAGCTCGGTGCATCATGAAATTAGCAGATAAATTAACAGGCTGGCATGGGCATCTGTCGGCCTGTACATCCAATCGATTCATAGACTTGTTGGGGTATGGCGCCACCATGGGGGGGAGGGGGGCTGGTTGCGAAATTGTGAACCAGGAAGTGTTCCGGCAGCCCGCGCGTGCGACCCGACTGTACCGCGGTCCCACCGGACCTGCCGCGGCGGCGCGGGACAGGCGATCAGCTGACTTTTTGCCGTAATGAATCTCGAAGCGTCGCCATCCTCATGAATGTTAATGTGAAGCATAAATCTGATGTACGATGCATACTGCTCGCGGCCGAGCGCCTAGCCCAGCTTGGCCTGCTCGGTGGCGCACCAGCCTTCCAGCTGATACTGAGTCGTATCTGTGTTGTAATACCGGTGCGTCGCGATCAGCTAGAGCCGCGTTTGTTACCGCCTCGTCGGAAGCGGCCGGTGCTTGCTTCTAGAGTTCGGAATTCGAGGCTCCAGGAGTTGGGAGAACCAGTTCTGCATTCTTAGACCCGTTTAAAACGGCCAAATATCTAGATCTAACATAAGATCTTTTAATAAAAACTGTTTGTGAAGCTGCGACATGGCGTAAAAGTTATATAACTCCTCCTGATTACAACCAGCGCCTTTGAAGGCACGAGGGTGTTCCGTAGCATCATCTGAGTGGCTCACTTTGGCCGACCCAACTCATCGTCGGCGCCTCGCACACTCTGGAACAAAGAGGCTCTTCTAGTGGGATGTACAGAGAAAGCTTGAAAGCATGAAATCTTGACAGCAGTACAGGCAAACTCCTCACAAAGCCGTATGAAAGCATTGTGTTGGCGAGTGTGTTGTGTTGGTGAGACGCCTGCTTAACTATTCGTACTCCGTGCTTTGTGTTATAATGATGTAATAGGTAATAAGTAAATGTTATATATATATATATATATATATATATATATATATATTGTAGGAATAATGATAATAGCATGTAATAAGAAAACATTCAGCAGCATTCCATAAAAACCTATGATCTCGAAACCATGCGAGTCAAAATTAGCATAGAGCCACCCAAGCCAATCGCACCAAGGAACCGCGTAAACCAATAATACTTCAGACCCACGCAATCAGCACCGCGCAAACCAATAATACTTAACAATCGCGCAATCGGAACCGCGCAAACCAATAATTCTTTACAATCACGCAATCAGAACCGCGTAAACCAATAATACTTAACAATCACGCAATCAGAACCGCGTAAACCAATAATACTTCAGAACCGCGCCAACCAGTTGTACTACGGAACCGCGCAAGCCAGTGACACTAAGGATCCGCGGGAGCCAAAAGGACGACAGAACCATGCAACCCAAACATGCATATGTAGTGCCACACAACCACGCATGCTAATCTCGCATGTTAAGCAGGCTGTGTCAGACACGGAGCCACAGGCGGCGTTTGCCGCCTCTTTGCATTGTAAGCGAGGCTCATAAGGCAGGCATTTTAGGGACCAGCGATTAAAGACAACGTGCCCGAATATTGCGACCCTGATCAGCTCGGGAAAACAAGTAATCATGGAAATGATGCGTGAAGAAATACATTGCAATGCAAATACGTCGCGGGAATAAGAATGAAAGAGAAACATTCTTGTTAACATTAAGCTTTAGTTGGTTTATGGAGGCGGAATGCATCCTTTACTAGATGCCTGAACTGCAATTTTCTTGAATCATATGCAATGTTAGTTTGATTGTATGACAATTGCACACTGAGTTAAACTCCGAAAACTTTCTTGATTTTCTTTCTGCTGTTGAAATGGTCCGTTTGTTCTGAGCGCGCGCTTGCATATCAGATTTGTTTGACAAAATCACAAAATTCTAGGATTTTTGCAGGGCAAACTTATCTAGGATATCCAGAATAATGATTATCTAGATACTTGTATATTTTAAAATATCTTTAAACTTACCTATCTAAAACTTACCTAGATGAGGAGAGCGCAGCAGAGTTGATGTGGGGAAACTCTAATCAGTGCAGAACGAGGTGTATCCCTCTGATTTAGGAATACTTCCTCAGATATCCTTGATCCAGTTGCAGCGAAGACAGAGCTCTGTTTTTGCTTCGTCGAAGCAAAACAGCTCAATGCCCGTCCTACTGACCATAAATAGTCCTGCCGAGTTGTTCAGCGAATATACCCTCCATGTGGCCTGACCGGCGGGAAGGCCCCAGGAAGTGGAGCCAGACAGGAAAGGAAAGGAACCGGCGGGAAGGCCCCGGGACACCGCCTCCCACGCTGGTCTGCAGCTCAGCTGAGATCGGAGCACAGCTGACGACGCCGCGGTGGCAGCCGAACCCATCTCAGCAGACAGCTGACGACGCCGCGGCGCCAGCCTAACCCTGCTCAGCAGTGCTCCGCTGATTTTGTCTCCGCTCTCATTCGGCCGACGCTGGACGATGCGACTGGAGACTTTGCCGGCTCGTGGTGGCCGACACGGTGGCGCACGTGGCTAAATGCGGAATGGAGTGTCACTGTCGACCATGGCAGCGAGGGACGGTTGACGAGGGCGACGCTCGGCTCTTGGACCGCTCCGCCTTAGGGATTGAGACTATGAGACTATAAGTTCTATGAACATGAGACCATAAATGGCATGCGTCTCATATGAGGCGCGATAAATGCTATATGAGATACTACATGAGAGATAGATGAGATGCATATCAGACACTTAATGATGTTGCACTACTGTGAGAATTGAGACTATGAGACTACTAGTCATCAACTCTTAGACATCAAATAATCATCACGTGTCTCTCGTCCAGGCGGTTTACGGGGCAGCCCGAAAAACACCTGCTGAGCGGCGCCGGGCTGTAGCCAAGTGACGCTGCGGGAATTGGAACTGCATTTATTGCCCCGCGGCGCCAGGAGCAGTCAGCCGTCGCATCGAAAGCAATTTACTAGCTTCAAGCGCAACTCAATCTCTGACCACCTCGGTTCCGTTGCACGTCCTGCACATGTAGGATGGAGAGAGAGAGAGAGAGAGAGAGAGAGAGAGAGAGAGAGAGAGAGAGGAGAGAGAGAGAGATGAGAGAGTATGAGAGAGAGAATTGAGGAGAGAGCAGAGAGAGAGAGAGACGAGAGAAAGGAGGGAGAGAGAGAGAGAGAAGAGAGAGAGAGAGAGAGAGAGAGAAGAGAGAGAGAGAGAGAGAGAGAGAGAGCGAGAGAGAGAGAGAGAGAGAGAGAGAGAGAGAGAGAGAGAGAGAGAGAGAGAGAGAGAGAAAGAAGAGGGGGGAGAGGGAGAAAGAGGGAGAGAGAGAGAAGGAGAGAGAGACAGAGAGAGAGAGAAAGAAAGAAAGAGAGAGAGAGGGATGGAGAGAAAGAGGGAGAGAGAGGGACATAGAGAGAGAGGGAGAAACAGACAGAGAGAAAGAGAAGGGAGAGAGAGGGGGGGGGGGGGAGAGGCGAAAGAGGCGACGTCATCCCGCTGCAGGCAGTCCCGTGTGAAATTGTGCGAAACCAGGAAGCCGGCAGATCTGGTGCGCTCGCCGGCGTCGCCCGGCTAGTGGTGCGCTGTTACACAGCAGGCGTCACCGGGCTGGCGGTGCGCTGTTACGCAGCAGGCGTCACCGGGCTGGCGGTGCGCTGTGACACAGCGGCACTCGGCGAGCAGAGAGTGGTGCGGGCGCGCGCGGCCGTCTCTGCGTTTCAAACACGTCCATGTTGTAACGGTAAGCGGTCGGCTCACGCCCACCGCGCTAACCGTGAAGTGCCCCGCCTTCTATGCCCTATGTAGATGACACGCCGTCGCCCCCCCCCCCCCCTTCCTCTCTCATGCTGGTGTGCAGCTAGAAACTTAATAAGCACAGAAGCCTGCAGCGATGGGATATTGACTGGCAGTTTAATCAAAACTGCAAAACATGACCGACACCGGGCTTCGGGACAGGTGTGAAGAACGTGAACAGCTACCTGGCGCAGATGTAATTAGAGACTAATTTGCGCTTGCAGCAAGTTACTTGCTCTTGATCTCGCGACCAAGCGCCCTTGCACTGCCGAGCAATAAGCAGGGCTCGACGTCTTACCGAGGCGCTCGGCTGCAGCACGGCAACGTTCTGCGAGCGTTTTTCAAATTTTGTTCCGCAATGCTGTGTGAACGAGCGGCACGTGATGATGCGCAAAAATACGCCTTCTCGCGAATCGTAATCGGTCAGCATTCTGCGAGAGTCTGTCTGTCGGTGTCAGACCAAACTGTGAGCCTGCGCGTGATGTTCTCGACGACGTCCTAGTAGCGTTGTTGGGCGCTCGGCGGCTGGTGACATTCTGAGCTCTGAGCTCGTTGATTTAAGTTCCCCTGAATGGCCCACGAGCCCTTTTAGTATAAGTTGTATTGGTAAGCTCTTCGAGCGCGCCGGCTGGCGGATGAGAGTGGTCAGCGTTCATCTCTGGAGTATGCTCACACTACAGTCCGCTGACGCCGTGGCGATGGGCGCATGTGCCGCCACCGTCCGCAGGTATCTCGGCGGACAGGTGGGTCGGCGGACAGGTGGGTCGGCGTACTTAGTTGATGGTGTTGGTCACACGAACGCCCTGAGTGGGAGAAGAAGTCGTGCCTAGCCGATGTAGATATTCGGTAGGATGGTTCTTCAGCGAGGGCCGGAACACGCGCTACCGAGGTCTTCCCCACCACCACCGGGTCCTGACGACAGTACCAAGACTCCTGTGGTGAGGGTCTTGGTGATTTTTACGAGAACGGGTGCCGTGGCATAGCGTGCTCTACACCTTGTTGCAGAGCACACACTTATCGGCATTTGCTCAAGGCCCGGTTCGTACCACGTTAAAGCATCAGGACGATTGCGAAGCATCAGGACGGTTACCACGCATCAGGACGGTTACGAAGCATCAGGACGATTACCGAGTATCAGGGCGAGTGCGAAGCATCGGGACGATTACCGAATATCAGGGCGAGTGCGAAGCATCAGGACGATTACCGAGTATCAGGGCGAGTGCGAAGCATCAGGACGATTACCGAGTATCAGGGCGAGTGCGAAGCATCGGGACGATTACCGAGTATCAGGGCGAGTGCGAAGCATCGGGACGATTACGGCCACCTCCAGCGAGAGTGGGCGGTATGTGCATGAGATCAAACCACGGACCGCTGCCGCGCACCGAGGCACAAGCTCACGTCGGAAGGAGAGCCGCGGGCGTCTTAATCAGTTGATTGGATGGCTGCTCCTGGACCTGTGGTAGGCATCGGTGTGGTGCCTCGCGTCTCGAACTAAGTTTGCAGTGTAGAGTTAGTCAAAGTTATGAGTTTGACGAGTTTGGCGGTACGCGGGCTGGAGGCACAGAGGCGCGTTTTCGCTCACCGGGGCGATAATATCTGTGAGTTGCTATCATCCCGAGAGCGAGCCGTTTACATTACCATCTGCAGACTAGTAATTGTCTATCGTAGAAGGGTTAGCCAATTATATTTTGCATTTGCCAAGGAGCAACTGCGGCAGTTGATCATCCACTGGGAAATTATGCCCTTGGCATGCACCATCGCATCGAGAGCGATCCTCTTCATTACGCTCTTAAGGACGAGTGGTTCCTGTGCTGTTGCCCTTTGCGGGAGTATCAACCCTTTTGCGGCGCCATTCACACCGTGTGAACCAACGCTACCTAATATATCACACCGTGTGAACCAACGCTAGCTATCCACCAGGTGGCAAGCTCACATACTTTTCTTGGCTACCCACTGGGCGTTAACAATATTTATTCATCATCACTCGCAAAGTAATTTAAGCGTGCAACAGTAAAAACAGTACCAGCTGCTAAGAGCGCAGCACACCGGACTTCTTAGACGAGCTAGGAGCATTGGGTCTGCGGGTCCCCGCCTCGCGTGGTCGCCGTTTCTAAATTCGCGTCCCTGTTACGAATCCGTCCTGTCCGCACACGCTAGAAGAAACGCTCCGCTGCATTCGAATAGAGCACCCTCTGACCGCGCCCCGCTCTATCGGGAATCCGAGCAATATCTCGCCGTTGACATATTGCCCAAAATAGCCTCTGTGTGTGCCTGTATGCAATGACAGCCAGCATCGGATATCTTACGCAGGCAGACGTCAGGGCGCGATAGTAGACCGGGCTAAGCCCAGGCCGAGCTGAATCAGGTTCAAAACCACACCGTGGGCACTCTCAGGGCTAAAAATGGAGTCCCCTCTTCCAGCCACATCCGAAATGGCCAAGTCGATGAAGCCCGGACGACGCCGTCTGCATTCCAAATACAAGCGTCCAGACGCAAAACAGCAACGTCATTTGCGCAAAGATCGGAGCGATCAATCCAAAGCGGTTTCAATAGTCACGGGGGATAGTTCCTGCCAAGTCCGTAGGATGGCTTGGACCATTAGAAAATTCTCTAGGCTCCTGGATGGTGTTTGGTTCCGTTTAACGTCGAGCGCATGGCGAGGCTGTTCAGTAAGGTGCTAACTCACGAGAGAATTTCATCAAACACAGGTAACTCGTCATTTGGTGGTTGTTAGGGGGGAGGACGGCTGTCATCAGCAGCAGAAAAAAACGCTTGGTTTCATTTCGGCCCACGATCTGAGCCGGTGGCTTTGCAAAGGAAACTTGCTCGCGGCTACTTCCCTGAAAATATGAGCGCATACAGAAAACCGCAACAAACGTGCACTAGGAGCTTTGCCCAAGCAAAAACTTGCCGACCAAAAGTTACCGTTTTTGTTTGCATTTGACAACCAATGAAGAGAACCGATGTTTGTTGGAGCATTTTAACTTTTAACAGCCTACCGCACATGTGCACACCGGGCCACAACTGAACGCTGCTCACCAATGTCTGGGCGTCTGCCCGTACGTTACGCTGGCAAATAGACGGACGGCCTGGCGCGGCCGGCTTGACCAACCGGTCACCTTCACCGTCCATAGACGGACGGCCTGGCGCGGCCGGGCTTGATCAACCGGTCACCTTCACCGTCCATGTCAGGGGCACCGGCCACCTTCACCGTCCAGGTCAGGGGACACCGGTCATCTTCACCGTCCATGTCAGGGGACACCGGTCATCTTCGCCGTCCATGTCAGGGGATACCGGTCATCTTCACCGTCCATGTCAGAGGACGCCGGTCATCTTCGCCGTCCATGTCAGGGGATACCGGCCACCTTCACCGTCCATGTCAGGGGACACCGGACACCTTCGCCGTCCATGTCAGGGGACACCGGTCACCTTCACCGTCCATGTCAGGGGACACCGGCCACCTTCACCGTCCATGTCAGGGGACACCGGCCACCTCTACCGTCCATGTCAGGGGACACCGGACACCTTCACCGTCCATGTCACGGGACACCGGTCACCTTCACCGTCCATGTCAGGGGACACCTGTCACCTTCACCGTCCATGTCAGGGGACACCGGACACCTTCACCGTCCATGTCAGAGGACACCGGTCACCCTCGCCGTCCATGTCAGGGGACACCGGTCACCTTCACCGTCCATGTCAGGGGACACCGGTCACCTTCACCGTCCATGTCAGGGGCACCGGCCACCTTCACCGTCCATGTCAGGGGACACCGGCCACCTTCACCGTCCATGTCACGGGACACCGGACACCTTCACCGTCCATGTCAGGGGACACCGGTCACCTTCACCGTCCATGTCAGGGACGCCGGTCACCTTCACCGTCCATGTCAGGGGACACCGGTCACCTTCACCGTCCATGTCAGGGGACACCGGTCACCTTCACCGTCCAGGTCAGGGGGCACCGGTCACCTTCACTGTCCATGTCAGGGGACACCGGTCACCTTCACCGTCCAGGTCAGGGGGCACCGGTCACCTTCACCGTCCATGTCAGGGGACACCGGCCACCTTCACCGTCCATGTCACGGGGCACCGGTCACCTTCACCGTCCATGTCAGGGGACACCGGTCACCTTCACCGTCCATGTCAGGGGACACTGGTCACCTTCACCGTCCATGTTAGGGTACACCGACCACCTTGCAGAGAGAGGCCGGGCCACCGCCGCGACACTGCAGAGGGAAGTCGGGCGGCAGAACGGATGCCCCCCCCCCCCCCAACGCCCACACACCAATCGGGCGGACCGTGCTCGGGGCGGGGTGTGAGCCGCGGGGCGCGCAATCTAGGGACGAGGCGGGGCGGGAAAGTTTTCATTAATTTTAGTCAAGGAATACCATAGCACTGTCTCCAGTTGAGGGCCACGATGCCTATTGCTTCCAAAGCCAGGAGGCGGCCGATCGATCCCTGCGCCCCCCCCCCCCCCCCCCGCCCCCTGCTCTCATCTCCCATTTCTCTCTCCCTGGTGACGGTAAGACGAACACTAGAGTTTGAGAGCAGGGGTCGAAATGGGGCGAGCGAAGGTGGGTAGGGCTGTTGAGAACTGCGCTAAATCTGTCACCGGTCCGCGAGTTGACCCCGATGTCTGCGGCGCGCGCGAAAAATCACCGCGGTCGACCAAAATACGGGATTGTATTTGCTTTCAAAACATCCAAACAGCTACGAGCCACCATCACACCAGTGCCGGGGTTGCCTCCTCGGTGGATCTCGTATATCGTGGCCAGCGTTGCAGCTGTCACGGCAGCCCCATTTATCAACGTTGAAAGCAAAACGTGAACGTATTCTACCAAGATTTAGCTCGTTAAGAAAGGCGTTTTTTTACCTTTCATCGTCGTCGTCGTGTATTGTCGTAAGTTGCTTCACTGAGCCGGGGGTCTAAGACGAGCGACCTCTTCACGCTCCCACCACACCTGTCAGTGTTAGAGTATCAAGTTATCTCCGCTGTCACCCGTTGAGTACTGCCGGGGACGCATTCCGCGCATGACTACCTCCAGACTATGAAGTTCGGACAGAAGCCAGCCCGCCGCCCGACGCTGCGTCGAGTTTGGGAGCCTCTGGCGCCGCTATGCCAGCTGGCTCCTGTCCAGCCGCCCCGAGTGAAGCGAGACGAAATATGTGCACCGTGCGACACACGAACACCGCCGGACCCGGAGCGTGTGACACACGAACACCGCTGGACCCTGGACATGCGACACACGAACACCGCTGGGACTCTGAACATGCGACACACGAACAACGCCGGACCCTGGACATGCGACACACGAACACCGCCGGACCCGGAGCGTGTGACACACGAACACCGCCGCGACCTGAACATGCTGACACACGAACACCGCCGCGACCTGAACATGCGACACACAAACACCGCCGCGACCTGAACATCGACACACCAACACCGCCGGACCCTGAACATGCGACACACGGACACCGCTGGGACTCTGAACTGTGCGATACACGAACACCGCTTGAACATGTGACACAGGAACACCGCCGGACCCCGAGCATGCGACACACGAACACCGCCGGACCCTGAACATGTGACACACGAACACCGCCGGACCCCGAGCATGCGACACACGAACACCGCTTGAACATGTGACACACGAACACCGCCGGACCCTGAGCATATGACACACGAACACCACTGGGACCTGAACATGCGACACACGAACACCGCTGGACCGAAAGAGAAGCTCTTTGCACTTCGTTTAATCGTTGTTTTTATTGTCAATCGTTCAATCGAAATCATGCTGCATTGGGAAAGCTACGAAGAACGCGTTTCAACTACCGTTATTGGATGTTGAAGATGCTGTCCTGTAAAAGTGAGATGACTTTCCTCAGCTACCCCTACCCCGGAATGGTCATGTGTGGTCACACATGACTCTGCAGTGGTCACACATGACCACACATGACCCCGCCGTGGGCACATATGACCACAGATGACCCCGCCGTGGGCACACATGA
>NW_023597055.1:5318961-5362396 GCF_011947565.3 Pollicipes pollicipes
GCTGATGTAGGAGGCCGGAACTGATGTCCTGGGAGTCGCCAAACAACAGGAACGTCGCTGTCGATAGGGCGCCAACGCTTACGGGGTCGTTGACCTCCCCCTCCCCTGCTCCAGTGGCGACGCTTCCGCTGATTGTTTTCCCTAATTATTCTGGAATCGACGTGTATTGACGCCTCCGTGGTCCAGCGGGAAATTGGCGGCTTTCGTGATGCAGTGACACTGGGTTCGCATTCAGGGAACTTGTCCATTGCTCCGTCCTTCCTGCATTGAAATGTCATGTCAAGCTCGCGTTATGAGGTCTACATGGTAGGCGACGGCCGCGTTGTAACGTTGTGCGGTAAGACAAAACATTTAACCCCAGTCTTGTTAATTGAACACGTCGGAACAAAATAGTAAACGAGATTGAACGGCACAGCTTTGGGGGCAGATTCA
Source organism: Pollicipes pollicipes (assembly GCF_011947565.3). Taxonomy (NCBI): domain Eukaryota; kingdom Metazoa; phylum Arthropoda; class Thecostraca; order Pollicipedomorpha; family Pollicipedidae; genus Pollicipes; species Pollicipes pollicipes. The sequence continues at coordinate 5,319,394 of NW_023597055.1, forward strand.
AGGTACACGCAAGAAGCTTTGTTTGCCCAATACTCCGCTCTGAAAGGCACCCCTGCAAGTCGTTCGAAACAGATGAAATTGTCTTTTTTGGCGGGAAGGAGGGCGAGGTCAGTACTCAGCAGATACTTTCATGGGTTAAAAGGAATGTTTAACCCTAAAAGATATGAAGGAAAGCATTTGATATTATGAAATTAGCTGACTTTTAACCATAGGTTTCTTTTTAAGTGGAAAAGACCGCTCTAGACAGCACAATTTGTCTATTAAGTAAATATGCTCCTCAATATGTCATTTGTTATTGCGTCATCGTACCCTGCACAAGATTGATTGGGAACGAATTGATGGCCGTTATATCTGGAAATCATGCCCACAAACACCAGATGTGAATGACTCGACAATTATGTTTTTTTCGCTTTGATTGCCGCAGTGAAATGGCCAGGTTTGAATGACGTTGTTCTGACGTCATGGATTCCTGGGCGACTTTGAAATAGTCTCCCCGAAATAGTCTGCACATCTTCGCAGGCGTGTAGCTCAGAAACGAGAGCGGCTTGTCTCTGAAGAAGACCGTGGCTGTGAACTGCACTGATTATTTTCAAGATGGCTAGTTCAGTTGAAACTCCCATACAAATTTGGAGCACTCCCTTTTACGTAGTAGGCAACGCAAAGAAGCAGACATTGCCTGACATTGCGAGCACAGCAGGAAACCCCGATCGATCGTTCGCCTGCAGCTGTCGGTGTGACCGCGAGCAGCGATTGCGCCGTTCCAGCGCCGCTCCAGCGCCGCTCCAGCGCCGTTCCAGGCAGCTGACCTGCGCGGCGTCCAGCCGGCTGACGCCGGGGTCAGCGAGCTCTGACCCCGGCACGGCGGCCCCGCTGCCAAACACAGCGCCCATCAGTCGCGGCTCAAGCAAAACAAACACGCCTGCCCAATCTCCGGCCGTGAGGGGATCTCGCCGAGTGCGTGGTGTGAGCTAGCACCTCCCCGGGACAAGAAACGACCTGACGATGGTGTTAACACCCATGAGGACGTTCACTGCTCATGCTGCCATCAAAACAGGCTGGCACGCGGCGTAGACCCCAGATGGGTCTTTTGGCCTCAAGATACCAGGGATCGAACGGAGGCCAGAAGCAGAGAGAAATGAGGCATAAAAACCTCACGAGCGATCTCGTCTACCGTGGGCAATTTCGGTTGTTTTGGATTAGAGCCCTTTGGACCGAAATAAGCTATTTCAGGGCTATGGGATGGAAGAGAGTGGGTTATTGTGGGGCGAATCTGCATGTGCTTGGGGCCCTCCTCGGCAACTTAACCCGCACAGGGTCCCTTATGTGGGGTATGTGCTCGGCGCTAGGACGGGACCCTCGCTAGCGGGCCCCTTCCAAGCATACTGGACGGGACCCGCTGGTGCATGTGGCATTCCCGAATAACCGGGGCGTCGTGAGACTGCAGGACAAAGCGAGACTCGGAATAAAAGAGCGGATGTCCGTGGGTGAATAGACCGGTACCCGTAGTTGGCTGGTGCATTTCACTGGCCGGCATTCACCGCCACCTGGTGGCACAGCTGGTTAGGGCGTTCACCACGGCGCCGGCTGGAGGGTCGTAATCGATCCATCTATGCGTAATCTGTAAGGATGGGTGGACGTGCGTGCGTGCGTACGCGCGTGTGTGTGTGTGTGTAGTCGACAACTGGGTCGTCATCGTGTCCTCGAATACTACAGATCGCTGAAAACATTGGCTCCGAACGGAGCGGGACGGATATAAGGGAAAGCAGCGCTACAGGAGAAATAGATGAGGCAGACAAGAAGGCGTATTGTATGAAGTTGGTCGTCCGCGTGCACAATCCAATCAAGTCCGCGAGGTGCTCATTCAAGACGGATTGACCCGGTCCTCAAACACCCTTTGAACGCGACGCACCTCGCTTTCCTGGGCTCGGACAAGCCGAAGTATTTCATTGGAATTTTTTTCAAGAAGGAGGGGTGCCACCTATCAGATCGAATGCCATTGTACGCGCATGCGCCGAGGAAGCAGAATATGGAGAGAAACTGAGGATAGAAGGACAGATGACACTTTTCTTCATTTTTGGGCTTTGTAATGCCTCACATTATCTCTGGAAATCATACGAGTTGGGACGATCACATCGACGGTGATGCGACCGTCCCCGCCGCTCCTGCGCCGCATTGCGTTGATCGCGACGTTCACGTGACCGGAGAGGACCGGTCGGCACAGTGATCCATGTTTCACTATTTGCCAAGTGTGCGTGTGTCATTGGGGCTTTACAACGCACTCAGCTGCTGAGGCTCTATGGCGTTGCCTGCCTCTCACCCTGGCAGGAAGGCCGGGCACTGCGGGATTTTACCAAGTGAATGAGAGCAATAATATACATCGCACGAATGGCCGTCATAATGCACCTTTTGATTGGATCGCGTGACTTCCTCACACAACACATTCAGAAGGAATCTCTCTGGCTCCTGCCGTTCGGTGGAAGTCACTGCCCTCTTTCCCTCCCGTTTGCCTGCTCCTCCTGTTCCCCCACCACTCCGGCCTCCTGTCCCTCGTGCTGACCTAACGCCCGGACTCGTGTCGGTCCAGCCGGACGACCCGTTCGTCGCCGCGACGGGAGTGCAGACGACCTGTGCCGGTCGTTTGGCGACGATCGCCCTCAGGCTACACCCACTTCACCTCCCGCGGGCCACCCACTCGTAAATGGAACGACGATCAGCGCCCGCAGACCTCGTGCCCTCCGGAGAGCACCGCTCGGACTGTTTACCCGCCGCAGCGGCTCTGTCTGCGCTGCCGAGCGTCGCAACTGCGCCCGTGGCTTTGGCCAAGTGTGCTCTTTGGGAAGTCCTCCTGGCTGGCTGGACTTGAAACGAAACGGTGCGTTCTCAGGCGGACAGTATGCGACCGGTCACATTATTGAGACGATGGGAGCAACAAGAAACAGAAAAAAGAAAGAAACGGTTGCGACGAAATGGGCTCCAAACAAAAATGGCTCGAGAATAGATGGAAATTGAACAAGAAAACGATCGTGAACGTTTACACGTTTAACGCGCTCGTGATCACGAGCACAGCCTCAGAACGTCGAGCTTTGATAGTAAAGCCAACGCTTGCTTGATATCGTCGTTTCACGAGCACCTTCTGGCATGCTGACTGAGATAAGAGCCATCGCAGGAAATCTGATCTCATCTCGCTTTTGCTGTGTACTCCGCCCGTAGATGCTACATTGCACAGCCACTTTGCAATTAGGCGATGCCCACCTTGATATCCTGGCAACGGGAGTACCGGTCGCTGCTGGGTTCACGCCCACCAGCGACATTTACCATCATCGTCGGCATTGCGGCTTCACGACGCGCTCAGCTGCTGGGGCAATGTCGCGCCGCCTGCCTCTCGCCCTGGCAGGAAGGGCGGGCACCGCGGGGAATCGGACCCCAACAGTGGCACTTGCCGACTATATCCACACGGTTTCGAGGAATTCCGAACGGTGTGCTAAGGATAACGTCCACGCGGTTTCGAGGGCAGAGCCAGCACGCGCAGGGCAGGTCGGGGCACGCGTGCTGCGGCCGCTCTGGTGCTGGGCACTCTTCAAAGGCGGACTGCAAAGTCCGCCACATCAGCAGCAGCGTGTTGGCGACGTGCTACCGGCCATTCTGGCGTTGTTTGCTCGTCCGAAGGGGCTTCGGCCCGCTGACACGGCTTTTCGCGCGAGGGACGGCCCGCTAAAGGATGACGTGCGCGCATGGAGCCCTGCGGTCCCAAGGCAGCGGCTCGCCGCAGCTGCGCCGGATTTCGTCGTCGCCGCCGGCGGCAATGGGGCGCGGCTATCTGGCGTCGACAGACGGCGCGCCGGCGAAACGGGCGAAGAGCGTCAGGAAGCGCCGCGGGGCGCGCGTCGGACTCCCCCCCCCCCCCCCCGCCCTCCGAGAGGAAACTATCCGGTCTGCAGCCGTGCTCGGCGCAGTGATGGCTTACTGTAGTGTAGAGTCCTGCCCTCGTGACCAGGGTGGCACGAGTAGCGCCAGCGTGCGACAGTCACACCGTTCGGTTCACACCGGCATACGGCGAGCATGGGCGATGGCCGGTTCCGGGCTCGCCGGTTTTGGAACAAAAAGGTCATCGTTTTCGGGGAAAGGCTCTTGAATTCACTGGATGACTGCTGCACCACCCTGAAACGCTGCTGTGATCATCACAGGACAGCACCAGTGCAAGCATTCTCCGTAGACGTTGCGTGATGATCGGTGTCTAATAAACACAAGCTTGGCTGTCAACATAGCTGCCAGCTGGTTGTCAGGGAAGCCGTCCCGCACGCGAGGCCTCATACCTTTCCATGGCTTTGGGGGCTTACAGCATGCCGTGCCAGGCGGGCATGGCGCGGCAAACATGACCACCCGTGACACCCGAACGATCGCGCCGGTCCCCGGCCACAGCACACGGCAGACGCTGGTCAATCACCCGACTCTCTGGACACAACACAGGGCAGACCCCGGTCAATCGCCTGACTCTCTGGACACAACACACGGCAGACCCCGGTCAGTCGCCCGACTCTCTGGACATCGCACACGGCAGAGCCCGGTCAATCTCCCGACTCTCTGGACACAACACAGGGCAGACCCCGGTCTATCGCCCGACTCTCTGGACACCACACACGGCAGACCCCGGTCAGTCGCCCGACTCTCTGGACATCACACAGGGCAGACGCCGGTCAGTCGCCCGACTCTCTGGACATCGCACACGGCAGACCTCGGTCAGTCGCCCGACTCTCTGGACACCACACACGGCAGACGCCGGTCAGTCATCCGACTCTCTGGACACACACACGGCAGACCCGGTCAGTCGCCCGACTCTCTGGACATCACACACGGCAGACGCCGGTCAATCACCCGACTCTCTGGACACCACACAGGCAGACCCCGGTCAATCGCCCGACTCTCTGGACACAACACGGGCAGACTCCGGTCAGTCGCCGACTCTCTGGATATCACACACGGCAGACGCCGGTCAGTCGCCCGACTCTCTGGACATCACACACGGCAGACGCCGGTCAATCGCTCGACTCTCTGGACACCACACACGGCAGACCCCGACAGACAAGCATGGGAACGTTGGTCGCATCTGCGTGGCACCGTCGCGTGGGTAAAACTAGATTAGTCCTGTTGGGCAGTGGGCATGACAGGCAGTTGTGTAGCGGGTCAGCTGGCATTTGCATCGATTGTCTGGCTTAATCAATAAAGGCATGCGTCCGGCGTGCTCAGATCGGGCAGCTCGGCCGCTCGCGTGCTCGGATTGGGTCGTGTTCGCTCACGCTGTCCTATACAATACACTGCCCTGCAGTTATGAATGATGTATCACACTGAAGGTACAATGAAACGTCGCAAAGTCCATCCTCACTAAGTATTTTGTTTTAATGGGGGTTTCGAAACAACATGAATGGGTTATTTACTGATTAAAGGTGATTCAAGCGGTGCAAGCTATTTATTGTTTTCGTTCATCCTTAGGATACCATTACTGGTCCCAAAGTGTTTTGTTTCGCATCAGCATAGTCAAGCCATCCATCCAAACCGTTGTAAAGCGTGTCAAATTCTCCTCAAATATTCCTACATGATCCATCAAATCTCGACTCCAAACGTCACCAATGTGCGCTACGAGTCATCCAGTGTGGGCGCTTTTTGAAAGGCGTGGCAAGAAGGCAGTTTGTCTAGGGCGAACGTGCCGTCCATAGTTCCTTGACTATACCCTGCCGGTGCTTGACCGAAGTTCCTTACTGCCGCCTATCGAATCAAAGGTGCTGACATCATTTGGATGATGCTTGATGCATGTGGTGTGCCACAGGCGGATGCAGCAGTGATAATGAGAGGACCGTGGGTGCCAAGCCGTTCAAATTAACTACACCGAACAAAGTGCGGGAACCAGAGCCATAGGCAGACGGGTGGGCCTGCCTTCCCCTCTCGCTAAGGCCTGCATTTTGTATTTTAAAACCATAGACGAGTCTCTCTGTTTCCCTGCGATGAATCCCCACCCACGCCCCTACACCCTCGCCTGCTTAAAAAAAAAAATATTAGACGCGGTCCTGATGGCAATCATGCAATCTTGCGGGCAGACATCGTAAAAAAAACTTTCGATAATGAAGTGCATGCCTGTAAGACATGTTTCACAACACGAACAACCAAACTGCCTCTGCGGAAGGGACACCAGACAGCTATATTGGGAGTGCTGCACGGGCATTTGTCTCGTGTACGGTTGCCAAGCATCGTCGGTACGGTCTTTCTCTTTTCCAACTGCCGGCAGCATATTCACTGACGGGGATAAATTTCCGAGGCCGTGTCCGACGAGTCGTTCTGGCAACGTCCAGATGATCGTTGCCCCCCCCCCCCCCCCGTCCCTCTCCCCGTCTGTTTTGACCCAATGACAGCTGCTACGGCGGCGACAGGAGCGTGAGCAGAGTTTCGCAAGAGAGGGGGGGGGGATAGAACGGCTCCAATTATTACACGCAAAACCAAAGACGCTTTGGCGCAGCACAGGCGTGCGACTCTGCGTACTCGGCGTAAAAAATGGCATTACGTCTCACTGATTTCGATGTGTCTACCGCGACACTTCAGGTGTCGACTTTTATCCCGTTACATGTCAAAAGCACTTGTAGAAATCTGATGGGGGGACGGAGGTGCGCGGTGTGTGCCGCGGTGTGCCTCTCCCACTCCTCATCAAATATGTCCCAGACCAGATTTGAAAAAAACAGACCTGCCTGCAATATTGCAATTGATTTGACAGACTTGTCTGCCTGTCTAATGTCCGCCCTTCGAGCACCTCCGTTCCGGAGATCCTCGAAAGGATGCCGCACGTCCCACTAGCGATAGCAGGACCTGTTCCGTAGCATCAGCACAAAGAGTGTGTGCCAGTGGTAAGTGAACTACGAGAAGCGTTCCAATTCGCGGCATGAAAAGGTAGAGCGATTCAGATATGGGTGGAAACCTCATCTAACAACGACTCTGCCGCTTGACATATAAAGTTATTGCAACGCCAAAGCGTCACGTGATGTGATGCGATGGTTGAGAGTGGATTATGTGCTTTGCATTGTCCTCCTTGGAGTGGCGAGATATCCGTGACTGACTATGCAGTGTGGTTTTATTTGATTTTTGCTCGCGGCTTAATGCTTTATGTGCGTATTGTAGACGCGTGTAACAAATTCTAGGAAGTAAAAATTTGATAATGCAAATAATACTTTTATATGATATAAATGATACTTTTATAACTAAAATTTATTAATAATGAAATAAAAATCAAAGAGAAACTTTCGAAGCGGCCGAGGCGTCCCGGACCCCCGGAGACGCCCCGGGAGGAAGGCGCCCGCCGCCGGGTGGTGTGCGGCGGACGCTGCTGCCGGCCCCACCGCCGACCCCAGCCCCCCCCCCCCCCCCCTCCCCCCACACTTTATTGCCGACCGTAAATTGGCCAGCACGGGTGAAATCTGTGCCGTTCGCCGTTGCCCCCGCGGTTTCGCCGGCCAGTCGGAGCATGGGTGGCTGGAGGCGCGGTCGGCCGAGGCCGCGGCGCGGTCCAGCTGTGGGAAGACTGGGTGTTGGGACTTGGCCTCGTCCAGGCTTCCAACTGCGCCAGTGCCTGGTGAGCTCCGATGCCAGTTGGGATAGTGATGAATTACGCGCTGTAGTGAGTTGGAACGGGCCGTCGGTTGGTTAAAAGCCGGGTTTTCACCTGCGGAACGTGATGCCGTGGTTTTCTGTTCAGTCATGCGTTCATATTCGGTACCTGTGCTTCGGCTGATGCTAGTGGCTTCGCCCCACTGCCCGAAGAAGCACAAATGACAGAGTGGGGATGTTGGATGGCATTGCCATAAAGTGCGATGAAGTACAATCGGACAGGCGGCCTTTCGCCGCGTTCGAAAAACGTTTGCTGTTAGCGGTTATCATACCCTTGCGGATGATAACCGCTAACAGCTGCGAGCGGTCACTGCGGATGATCCCAAAGCTGTTTTTCAGCCGCGCTCCGTCGCAGCTTGTGAGCTGTTGCTCGTCTCCCTTCCCCCCCCCCCCTCCGTTCCCCAGGGGGAAACTGCCAGACCGATGCCGCCGCCGGCGTCCGTCCCGGGTCTACAAAGTGCCCGAGGGGCCTCCACTGGAGAGGCCTCCACTGAAGGGGCCTCCAGTGCCCGAGGGCCCTTCGCCGGTGACGATTTGCCCACCGGCCCCTCACTGTATCCACCAAGCAATCACAGCAGACTACACATGGTTGAACTACAGCGGAAGCCCGGGAAAGCGACACTGCCTCGGCGCCGTTCAAAAACCATTGAGGACAAACAAAGGCTGAAGTGCGCGATTAGATTCGTATTAGCGGGCCGTCACAGGACAACACGATCGCAGAGTGGGCACAGTTTGGTGCGCAAGCACACCGCAACAGTCAGCCTCCTTGTCGCCTCCGTGGTCAGGGGGAAAGATGCTGGGCTCGTAATCCAGCGGCACTGGGTGCGGGCCCCAGAGTGGGCGCATTGTTTGACCCGACTGGCATGGAAAGGTCAGCTGGTAACTGGCCAACGAGGGTCAACCCAGGCCCGGGGTGGCCGTGCCGCAGCATTGTGCGGCATGTAAAAACCTCCGCAGTCCTGTCTGGCATAAGGGCGGAGGCAAAACTATCCGTTGAACTGGACCGCACGACTTGGGTGGTGGGTTCGGGGTACACGAAAAAGCCATGCTTAGTGGGTACTCTGAACCCAAAGTCACCCATGCAAGCCATTCGGAATGAATTTTTTTTTTTTTTTAACGGTCACCAAGCCGTGGCTGGCCACCGCAGGCACGTTGGAAGCGCGTCAGTGCAGAGCTGCCTGTTTGCAGTGAGATACACAACAGCGATGCACACCTCCCCCTCCCCCTCGACCCTGCAGAGCCCGTCCCGTCTGCCCCGAGGCCATGGGGGACCGACGCCGGATACCCGGGTCATATGGCCTCGGGGCCTGCGGGCCGGGCGTATCGGTTCCGCTGCCCCCCTCCCCCCCCCCTCCCCGTCACCCCCCCCCCCCTCTCCCGCCCCGAGCCGGGGCGTGGTAAAGGCTCATCGATTGCTGGGAAATCGAGACGGTAAAAAGCTGGCAGGCAGGTGGGCCGTGGGCAGCCGCCAGTCGGCTGACCGCGGCACGGGCGGGCTCAGGTGGGAAAACGGGGACCCAAACATGGCCCAAAGGCGAGAGCGGCAGGACGCTTGTGTTATGTTTTGCCGTAAGGTGCATGTGTCGTCAGTTAGGCCAAACGAGTCATGGGTCTTCGACATGGACATCTGGCCAGCTCGGCACTCATAGGGCAGTAGTGTTAGTTATGTGCAGCTACTTACTCTGACACAATGAAGCGTTTCAAACTAGCGTGATTCTGGGGAGAGACGATGGCAGTGGAGTTTTCTGTGTCGTTCTGGATTCCCAACCGCTGTCATCGTAATGCTCCAGTTTATCAAGTTTACCAAAACGCTTATCGTGTGATGTCAGAGACGGCCCAATGCTCTGCGAGGGGCTGCGCATCATCTGATTCGAAGAACGGGCGCCACATATGTTGAGGCCGAAGCGGACGGCAGTCGCGACCACCTGTTCACCAGCTGAACGCCGCTGAACACCGCTGAACGAACCCTGCACCCGACAACGGTAGCAGCGCCGCCTTTACGAGCTCTTCCAATTAGCCCGGAGCAGCTCTCAAATTGCCAAGGCGAATTCAATTTTGCCTGGTCGGACTGGCGATTAGTCACGGGGGGCGGCGCTCTAGGCGAAAGCACATCAGTGATCCTCCCGCACGAAGCACATGTCGTGCTGTCAAAGCGCGCGGGCAGGGAGAGGCGCTTGGAATTCCTCTCGGCAGGCAGGCAAGGTCCCAGTAGCCGGGTGACATGTGAGCAGGTGAAGGTCACCACTGTCCGAATTGTATCCACCTCAAGTCAAAGCGAGGTTTGCGTGAGCATTAGCCACATCCGCCGTCTCCGAGTTTGGTGACGCGGCCTCGCGGCTGGACAGTCACAGAGCGCTCTCCCTCCCGCTCCGCCGCTGCTCGCTGCGCTGTGACGTCAGCCAGAGGCTGTGACGTCACTGGTCCACGAACCCCGTTGCGACTGCAGGGTCATATCGGCGGAAAACCAGCCCGGTGATGGGACCGTAATGTGCGGTGGGCCACGAGCAGTTGAACCGGGAGTGCTGGCGGATAAACTGTGACGCGCTTTAACTCCGCGATTTCGTTTCGATGTGGTAGTGCTCCGGTCCTTCCTGCTCCAACTTTCAGTCGATAATCTAGCATTTTTAACTTTAAAACAGTCACCTAAAAGCCTACTGTGGATGGATTATAGCTAAATATCCGGATTCACCTGATTTAAATAGATTCGAATCTTACGCAAGTTCTTCGGTGCATTTGCGACGAACATCATTCACATAGATAAGAATGTTATAGTAGCCATACTCCTCGAAGAAAAAACCAGTAGAATGGAGATAGAGATGGGTTGATATTTCGACAACATGCCTTTATCGAAACAATAGCAGAAGGTTGGAATCTTGAAAACTTCAAATCCTGAATCGAGAATTAAAATTCTGATGATCAGGATTTCAATCTTGAAATTCGCAAAGTATCTGAGTCCTTATTTAGATACGCAATTAAATGTATTTCACATCATTTAGTTTCGCCTTTCCCGCAGAAAACCACATCCAGCACGCTTGTGTCGGTCCTGCGTTGGACTGAGTCGGCCATCCTCATTATTGCATTGCATTAGTTTGAGGTTTTCATGTGCAAATTTGACTTGATTTGAATTTACCCCGATCTTTAATGCGAATCCAGCTACGAATTCACCTGCCTTACGACAAAAATGAATAATTAGGCTAGTCCTCTGCCTTAACAAAATCAGTTTTCTCATACGTTTTTTTATGCTTGCGCCGAGGCGTTTGGTGCGTCGGCTATTCATGTTTGCTCTCCAGTGTGGGCCGGTAATGTTCCCAGCTGAACAGCGTGAGCTAACATCGGGCATATTTTGCCATCCAATCCGCTCCTTCGCTTAGCTTTTTCCAGAGACCATCTTGTTTGCCCAAGTTTTGGCAGCATTAAAGCCCTGCAAGAGCAGGACGAGGGACCTTGATTAACTCGCAAACATGCTAAGTACTTAAACCTCGCTTAATCCGCCGCTGTGGTCGAAGCTTCTCTGGAAATTCGGAAGCGGTACACCCCGTTTCCGCACATAATCCGGTGGCGGAAAAGACAGTCATATGCACATATAATAAACAACGATATATATATATATATATATATATATATATATATATATATATGCCACCATAGCCTGATAGCTTACCTACTCAACAAATAAAACCCATCATATGGAGTTGTCTTGTTGCAAAAAAATCCTACGTGCATAAAAATAGTAATACACTATGCGAGCATCCATAAAGCCCAATCAAGCAGCCTATCTGTCGATCTGTAGTCACCGAAATTGTGTACATCGGAGTAAATTTAAAAATCAAGCAATATATCACCAGGTCGGATTCGGAGGCGACTTGAAGCTGGACTGTGCTATGAAGTCAGAGATTGGGAATAAACCCCATGTGCTGAGTCGGAGTCCGGACAGGCTCCGCTGAAGGCGAATCAGTCACATGCCTGCCGTGCAGAGCACCACATGGTGGCATGACATGTCATGGCTCATGCACTTGAGTATGTAGACGCACAACACAATGTCCCCGCAGACGAAGCGCCCACGAGCCATTCCACGCGCGTGATCTTGCGGATGCTGGCGGCCGCAGGCGAGTTGGCAAGCGGCGTCCCATGCTAACCGTGTCCGACGTGTGTTGGCGGGCGAAGCGCCCGTCTTACCTACTCAGCATCTGTTTACTGCCAGGCGGAAGCCATGTGCGCGCGTGCCGACATGTGTTGACAGGGTTGGAAAACACCTGTCCGGCAGTCCCAAACACTAGCAGTCGCGTAATTGGACGCGAGGGACCGACCAGCACAGTGCGGCCAGCGCCGCGTGGAGCGTCGCCACCGTCTCCGCTGGTGCGGAGGATGCCGACAAAACACGGCCGGTGTTTCGGGAGTCCTGGCTTACGTTAAATAAACGTCTGGTCGTGATGGTTCCAGATGGCTTTGAGAGGGTTTCCTTGTGTGCTGTTGAATCACTGGGCGCTTCCACAGAACGGCGGTGCGGTGTTTGCCTGAAGGCGGGTCATTCGCCCTCGCTAAGCAAATGGTTGTAGAAACCTTAGGAGTCCTACGAATGTAGCCTTTGTTATAAAGCTAGTGGTGTTTATGAGATGAATCAGAATATGGCTATTCTTCATCAGAACATCCGAAAATGAATTACCATTCATCATACCATATACAAGGCCGCTGTGCAGACCGCCATGCATATACCTTTTTGCTTTTGTACAATTGCGTGTCACAAATCTCGACGCAGCAGCGTAATGAAAAGAATGTCAGCAAAATAGCGACAAAATGGTTTTGTTAGCCGTTTCCATTCGAGCGTGATGACAAATCAAAACTCGCTCAAAGACACAAAGCCACCGAATTTCAGACGTTGAGACAGAACGCAGTCGTAGCACAGTTTCCGGGAATTGAAGATTAGTACGGTTTAAAACTATTCCAATCCATTTGAATCTTGTGAATTTGAAGCCTTAGCCTTTGTTAGCAGACCATCTGTCTGCACGACAGCCATTTTACTCGGGTAAGCTTTGCTGAAAACACACCATATTATCTGTGATCTATGGAAGTGAAGTTGCAGTAAAGTAGGCGGTTAGTTCCATTCGTTTAGCTATTCACCTGGTTTTAAGATGAGCAAAACAAACACAGTTTTAACGCAGTGGGGGACACATCTAAAACGCTCGAGCATGGTAGAGGCCACCGAGGTCAGCGGTAGCGGGACCTATGTCACGAAGTTCAGGGGACGACTGAGGAAGAGGACCCGGGAGCGGGAGAACCGCGTGGAGCTCGCGCACGGCGGACGGCGTGGCACTCCGCGCACCGGACCGGGGGTGCTCCCCTGCCACGGAACGGGAAAGCGACGGGAGCAGATCGGTGGGGTCGATCGGCGTGTCCTCGTTTTGGCTGCTCCCGCTGGCCGTGTTGAAACGCCTCGGGGCTATCGAGTAGCCGCGGTGGTCTTTGATGTCGGCGGCTGAAGTCGCGATGGGCGAGGATGAGGTGGCCCTTGACGTGGGTTCTGAGAACTGAAGCCGGTGATCGGCAACATTTGGTATTCGAATCTGGAAAAGGTGTATTCGGATTCGGATTTCAGATCGGAGTGTAGTCGAACATTTGCATTGAAATGTCAAATTGATGTATCGCAATGAGAGGCAGGACAGGTGAATCAGACCGACTTAAAACCAACATATACGTGATGCATTAGTTTATATGAAAGAAACCCACATCCACTATATATATATATATATATATATATATATATATATATATATATATATATATGTATATATATATGTGTGTGTGTGTGTGTGTGTGTGTGTGTGTGTGTGTGTGTGTGTGTGTGTGTGTGTGTATAAACAGATATATGTATTAATTACATTTTGTTGCATACTGAAATCATAGCTTTCACGATTCGGCGTGGATTTTAGGATTTCATTCCGATCTATTATCAAATCCTCGTTCTCAGGATCGCAGGATTCCCAAAATTCGAATCCGTGGAATCTATTCGAATCTCGCCTATCCGAATCCTCATCTCTCCTACTAAGCTTGTCCCTGGTAGGGTCGTACCCCATCCGAGACGTCGGCCAGCTGGCCCGGGCTGCGTCCTTGCTTCGCGAGAGGCTCTCGCTCGTCAACTCCCGAATCTTTTGATTGTGCAGAACCGCGTGCACTACACATGCGCCAATTCGCATAAGATAATTGGCAGCTCGCTGCAGACATCAAGGTAAGTAGCTCTCGGTTGTGACAAAACTTTCCAGAACTTTTTCAGAACTTTCAGATTTCCGGACTTAAAGATGTGCTTGAAAAAACTTATGAACTCATGCGATCGAGAAGTTATTCAAGAATTATGAGTGGTTTCACGGTAAGGGTAATAGCGGAATCTACCGAAGCAAACACAAATTTCAACAGCCAACGATGACGTAAATGTGCACATCGGGGTCAGTGAACATGAAAGACTCGGGTATGGGCATTCTAAACCATCCGACCTTCTCGTTTCGGGTTGTCTCCTTTATCCGACATGACGCGACATTTTGATATTGTCGGGCCCGTTCGAATCCTGCGAGTAATCACGCGTATCCTGCTCAAACGCATGCACCGGTACACTCACGGAATGCACTGGCAGCGTCCTGCCCAGCTCGCCACCTAGGGCATGCGCTGCGGGAAGCCCTCCCCCCCCCCTCCCCCCCTCCGTCCTCCGTCGGCGAGACCCTCTCCTGTTTTTGTCGCCGACACGTGAGCAGGGTGCCTGCCGTGACCCCGCCTCTGCCGGCCGGCCGCCTCTCGCCTGCGGTAGGTCACGCGGCCGGTTCGACCCGGGCGTGGGTGACGGGTCACACCAGGTCTGTCCACTCGCCCGTGGCCGGCCCGGGACTGCTCGTGAGCTGCCGTGTTCGCCGGCGTGGACGCCACGTGGACTGCACGCAAAGCAGGACTAGACGATTAGCCTGAGCTGCCAACTCCGCTTTCAACACCGGCAACTTTGGACATTGGCTTACGAACCTAGGCATTAGTACTCGCGCCAATGGGCCGAAAGCACCCCTTCATCCATTGGGAATGGGAAGTGGGTCAGATACTGCCCCCCCCCCCCCCCTTCAGAGGTCTCTCTCAGTCTTGCATATGTCTCGTGGAACCCGACGCTTAGTTCCGGGCGGTTAATCAGACAAAAAGTTACCATTAGTAGGTAAGTTCCCTTTCGAGTGATGTAAATTACGGGTAGTTACGTCACTAGAGCGTCATTTTCTCTGGACTTTTGGAGTAAGATGGTTTTTAGCAGAGTTGCAAGTTTGGTCTCAACGCCTGCATTTCTTTTTGACCAAAACAAATATTCCGTGGGCAGATGCCCCTGCCCTTTTATAGATGGCACCGCATTAAGACAACGCTTTCCAGCGATTTTTCCCCACAATTTATGGGATTACAGGCTCTGTTTTCTTCCATCATGTGTCGCGCTTTGGCATTGTAGTGAATTAGATGTGCAGGCATGATGGTACGAATAGTAAGAGCAAACTTATATCAAGTTTACCTCTTCATCCGCATTATGTTCTTCTTCACTGGAGGAGCATCTGTCGATGTTGAAACGACTATTACCATCTCTCACCTGCAAGATGCTTGCATACACGAGCTCAGGTGATTCTGATTGCTTTCCAACGCGGCCTGCACTGCAGACTTTCACTTCCCGGCGTCTGTGCTCAAGTGCAGCGCGCCAGTGCAGGAGCCAGGTGTCCATGACTTGCAAGCAGCGCAGGCTTGTGGCACAGCTGTAGCTCGGCTGGTAGCTCGGGACGAGGCAAGATGGCATTCTGCAGTTGACGTGCAGTGGCGGCGGTTTCAGGATGTGATGCGTTTCCATAGTGATGCCACAAACACATGCCCAAGTCCACTTCTCCCACCGCACTGTTGACTAGTGTGCACTACATGAAAAGGGGAGATCATTTGTTGAGCGTAAGGTTGTGCGTAGGGGTGCCGGCAAGCACAGGTATCGCCGCATATTCAGGACCATTGACCGCGAAACCGCAGGTCAATTCGCTGCGTAGATGGTGGTGGGGCGGTCAAGTTTGGCATGCAACAGCTGCCGCGTTTTTGTGCGCCAGCATTCAGAGCCATGTTTTGCACTGCTTTTTACCCCGCGTTAGATTAGTCCCTGCATGAGCTCCAAGCCGCACGTGGTCACCAACAGCGACTAATGCCACCACATGACACCAACCGTGGCCCTCCCATCCACCGCCGGGGCGCGCCGGTCGTCGCGGCAGCGGTGACGTCACCGGTGCCGTTCTGCGCGAGAGATCGGACGGTGATTGGGGGCCGGCGGTGCGGCGCCGTTTAACCCGCGAATCGGAGCGTGCCGACGCGGGCGGCAGTGCTCGAGCGTCGCCGCTGACCGCCGCCGTGCCCGCAGGTCCAGCGTCGGCGCCGGCGCCCCGCCCCGCCCATCATCGCCGCAATCTAGGCCATCGACGACGGCGGCGCCCGCCAGGTGAGTGGCGCGCCAAAACCACGCCGAGAGCGCGCGCCCGCGCGGCGCGCGCCAGTGGCGCGACAGTCGCGCCGCGCGCCGCATGGTGACCCGGTTCCGAGTGGTGTTTGTTGCCGGGCGTCTGGGCGGCGAGGCTGTGGCCGGCTGGTGCGCCGTGTTTGGCTAGTGACTTGGCGACGGTGGGCCTCGTGTGTCGCGCAGCACGCCAGATCCGGGTCACGCGTGGCCCACCGGCTGCGTCTCGGCCGGACGGAGACGTCCCTCGACCGGATCGGGTCGCCGCCTCTGCGAGCCCCACACAACGCACGCCACCCGGTCGTACAGCGTCTGACCACGTCCCCGGCGCAGACCGGCAGCCGACCAGTGCTAGCACGGGACCGTGCGTGCGGCCCCGCGGTGCGACTCGCTCCTCCGCGCCGGTGGTGTCGACGCTGCCAGCGCGCTGCGGCCGGCTAGCAGCCTGCTGTCGCCGACGGCGGCGATGGCCGGCAGCCCGCTGCGCCTGCTGCGCTGGCTGCTGCTGGGCGTCACCTGCTGCGGCCCGCCGCCGGCCGGCGCCGAGCTCTTCCTCATGGGGTACCTGACAGGGTCGCAGCGGTCGCCCGGCGACCAGGAGTACACGCGGCCCGGCCGCGCCATCTCTGGCGCCATGAACCTGGCGCTGCACGAGATCCGGCAGCAGCGGCCCCTCGTGCACGGTGAGTGCTCGCCGCCGCGGCTGATGCTGATATTGCTGATGCGAGTGCTAACGATGATACTGATGCTGATGATAGTGCTGATTCTGATACCGATGCTGATGCTGCAGCTACTGCTGCTGCTGATGATGATGCTGATACTGATAATGATGCTGCTGTGATGAGCAATGTAACCAAGGGGATAGTCACTGAGGTAAAGCTCCCCCGCCCCCCCCCCCCTCCTTCCCTGAGCCAATAAAATAACATTGGATACCAGACATAAAAATCCACAGCATGTCGAAGAGAATGTGACACTTGGCCCCATTCCTCAAGAATCTTTTGACCGCGCTTCTGGTTGTGGTGCTTACTGCTATGATCCTCGCAGACGATACCTCTTCTGATGCAGTACTTACTGGCGCGAACGAAGGCACCAGTCCAATGCTACGGATCAGATGCTTAGACTTAGAAACTTTAGACTTGTTCTATCACCTGTCTCATTATTGCGCTCCTTCGTCCTTGAGTTCTCATTGTCGGGCCTGATGAATGGGGAATTTCCCGAAATCGAGCTGGTGTTGGCCCGCCAGCCATTTCCCTGTCCCTTGCACCAGACGTCGACTACTTTGCACCTCCCCGCAGCATCACGTGGAATGTTTGGCTCAGCTTCTCAGTGTGGGCGTGGAAAAGACCCAAAGCCTGCAGAGCTTCTCATTGTGAGCGTGGAAAAGACCCAAAGCCTGCAGAGCTTCTCAGTGTGAGCGTGGAAAAGTCCCGAAGCCTGCAGAGCTTCTCAGTGTGAGCGTGGAAAAGACCCGAAGCCTGCAGAGCTTCTCTGTGTGAGCGTGGAAAAGACCCAAAGTCTGCAGAAAGCAACACAAAAGCTTCCGCTTATTCCCATTTGAAAACTTTTTCTGCGGCAGAACTGATCTCGCAAAACTCAAATTTGCACCTCTTTAAAAATAATTGCATATGGCATGTACCCGCGCTAAACAAGGCCCCTGTGAGGGTTTGCGACGGCATTATCGGGGTGCTCAGATTCGAAAGGCGCTGTACTGTACGGTACCAAACCTCCACCCAGGCTGGACCACCCCGGATTGTTGCTAATTTTCCCGGGATTTGAGCGGGACGGAGTGAGGATGGGCCCTCTCGTGCCGCACCGTGTAAAGACGGCGCTGCCCCGCGCGAGCACGTGGTGCTCAGAGTTGGGGCATGATCGGCTGTTCCCGCTTGGATCATGTACCCACATTCCGCGGACGAGATTCGTGAGGGTCGTTGGCCTAGCATTTTGACATGCCCATTGCTGGTCGCAGAAACTTTCGCTGCTACAGACGTAACCTTCCGCAAACGCATCCTCATGCAAAATCTTATAGCCTGCAATGGTCGTCATTGGCCGAAAGTGCGCCTTTCCCAGCCAACGGAAAACGTGCGAGGCATCAGCTGCCTGCATTAACGCGGCGTATGTCGAGAGCCGTGATTATTCGGCGATATTTGCTCACATACTGCTCTTTAAGCTCACGCCGTCGCCTGCCCCGTAAATTGTGTTAACAGACTGCCGGCGTCTGTGCAGTTTTCTCGCGCCGCTACGAGCGGGCTTTCCTCGCTATTTATAAAAACGCCCGGTAGAATAGTACCCGGTCGTCACCTGCAGCTCATTGGCGCTTATTCGCCCTGTGTCGGCGACGTTGGAGTGCAGTAAGCCAGTCCTTACGGTGTGTATCGCTGTTGACAAGGCACATAGCGTGCGTCCTGCCCGGCGCCGTTTGTGGAGTGCTGTGGCGCGTGCGCACCAGCCAATGAGCGCCTGCGGTTTCGTCGGCCAGCGGACGGTTCATTTGAAGCATTGAGCGACTGAGGTTGAAAATGGAGCATGTGTGGGTGAAGACTGTTACATCGCATTATTTAACTGGCTTAGCTGGGCTGTCGGATTTGCCGCCCTCTCGCATGTAGCGGGAAGCCAAAATAGGTTGTTCGCCATTTAAATTATTCGAGATGCATTTCGGTTCTCCCGCGTGGTTGCTACATGCTGTCGTCAGTAGTCCATGCAATTATCTTGATGATACCGATATGCCATTTGACCCCACATTCAGAACAGGGAAGATGCATCCTTACGGGGCTATTTGCATGCAGGACAAAAAATAACAACACATAACACACACATATAACGAGCTTCGTGCCTCCGCACCTGCATACTGATCGAGGCTCAGGCCCGCCCGCATCCCTGCGACCGATTTCAATGGATGACGCAATGTTTTTGGCGACCTTGACCCTCGTGAACTGTCCTTGACCTGATGGCCCGACACGGATTGACTATCGGCCGTATCCACTTTTCTGTGCCAGTGGCGGCTGGGGATTATTGTCGGCGGAGCAACTGCGGCGACAGGCTGCTAAATTCGCCGGTCTCTGTGGCGACAGGCTGCTAAATTCGCCGGTCTCTGCGGCGACAGGCTGCTAAATTCGCCGGTCTCTGCGGCAGCAGCAGGCTGCTAAATTCGCCGATCTCTGCTGCCTAGGACACAACGGTCAGCAACAGTCGACACCACAGCCACGCTTCTTAGCGACTCTAGGAATATCGCGCCTCAAAATCTCACCGCGCAAGCGCAAACGGACGTGCCAGAAATAGCCCAGAGTCACTTTAATTGTCATCTGCAGTCAGTCAAGCTGCTCATCAATAGAATGTGCCGATGAAACTAAAATTCGTCGCTTATGGTTCCCATACTCTTACAGCTCAGCTCACAAGAGCGGAGGTCCAAAGCTTTCTTGTTACGAAGGTACGTTTGGTATAGGACAGCTCATCAAAGTTTCGTCGGAATATCACCCGGGGGAAGGAGAGCATAGGTAGACAAGCGTTGAGGCGATGGCTCCATTGGCAATGAGAAGGGAGGGAGACAAGTGTCTTGATGATGACTGTGGGCGGTGAGAATGGAGGGACACAAGAGTGGTGACGATGACTTCGCGGGGAGTGAGCAGGGGCGTGAAGAGAACTCCCTGAAGAGGAAGAATGAGAGAAGTGATGTGGTGGTGACTCAGTGGGTAAAAGTTAGACGAGGGAAGTGACGTGGGCTCCTTAGTGACAAGTAATACAAGGGAAGTGACGAGGACTCAATGAGGGGGGGGGGGGGGTGAAGGTAGACAGGTAAGATGACAATAAGCTCCATGGAGGAGGCAGGCGAAGGCACTATCATCACTTCTCTCGAAATACCGTTTCAGCAAAGCACAAACCGAACCATGTTTGGACGCTGACATCTGCCTTACAGCTGCATTCATACCACGCGCAGCCGCGACATAAGAAAGCCCCGCTCCGTGTTGGCCCAGCACGTGCGCGCTGGCGTGTTTGACCGTAATGGACCGTTTATCGAGCGCTCCTGGCCAGGCCCGCCGCGCAGCGTTTGCTCAGCAATCAGCAGGCTCTGTTATCAGGTTTTCGTGCCGTCCTTCTCGGTGACGACTGTTGTGGCCGCCCGGCGGTCGTGAGCATGCATCTGTGTGCGAGGATTCGTGCTCATTGGGTCCCAGGATCTGTGCCCACTGGATCCGAGGATCCGTGTTAGTTAGATCCGAGGATCTGTGCTTGTTGGATCCGAGAACGTTTGTTCACTGAATCCGAGCATCTGTGTTCATTGGATCCGAAGATCTGCGTTCGTTGGAACCGAAGATCCGTGTTCGACGCATTACTGTTGGTTTATTTCAGAACACACGCTGCGATGAGTCGCACCAATCAGTTCTTCTGAGCGGAACTCGGTTTCACGGATGTAGTGCGTCCAGTCGAGTCCGCCTTTTGTCGTGATGGTTCAGACGTCTCGGGCGGCCGGGGCCAGTAGCGCCGCGGGCGTACGCGACCGTGTCCTTCGGGCCCTCACGTGCGGGGCCTCTAGTGTCGGTGGGTTCGTCGCGGCACTTCAACCCGTGGCTCAACTGTCGGCCTCAGTCGAGTGCAGGTCCTGTCAGGAGCGATGGCACGTTCCAAAACGCAGGTCGGAGGCATTTTTCCTACGCATTACCATGATTACACGGTTAATGAGAAGCGCGTACGATAAGTATGTGTGGCGAGGGTGCACCGCTCCTTCTCTAGCGCCCGCCCCTCTGACTATGTTGTTGTGTGCTCTGGCGCATGGTGTCTGCGTGCAAGTGGAGGCGTCGTAGAGTGACCTGTTCATTATAAATGCTCTGGACAGAGCGTGACTGGTCGCCGTATCGACGGACGTATGACACGACACTCGCCAGCCGGCCACACGGCAGCCAATAGGCAGCCCCGCACTCGTCCAGTTTTGGCTTATGCACGGTTGTGCGATTCATGCGAACGGCTCTGGCGGATGTCAGGCACGCGGTTGGCCCTTCCAAGCGATTACTTCAGATATATAGATAAAAAGGTAGATAGATAAGAACCGATACTTAACAACGGATTATCAGTATGTGATGGTCCGCCGGCGCCATGAAAGCACAGGATGTATGATGATTTCATTTGCTCTGTGTCATGACTTATTGTCCCCAGAAAGGGAGAATGCACACGAAAGTCGTTACGCAGCGCAAATGATCTCCAACTTTAGCCAAGTTAGCGACAAAAACATGTGTTCGAAGGCGTCCAGGTAGTGTTCAAGTTGTGCGAAACGCACCATGTGCTTGCCGAAGCTGTTGCTGTTTTGAGAGTTGAAACGGGTCGGGCTCACCGACATACCTCCTGTGTTAAACATGCGGCGCGTTGCGTCATACCCTCTTGATTCATCGGCACACATTTTGCATGAGTCTTTGTTTACGCCAGCGTAATTATGAAAATATTTGCGTTAGCACGAGCACGACGGCAGGGCAGTGCCACCGCGAGCCAGTTTTTCAAAGTAAACAAGAATAAATGTGGAGCTATAGCGTTATGTCTACCTTAGCATTTTCGGCACCTAATCGTATATTCCACTTTTGAAAGCAAACACGTACATAGTATGCTACAAACTACGACACCCGAAAAGCTGACGGTAAATGCACACCTCACAACAAGTATATACACAAGCAACGCTGCTTAAGCTTCTCATAACGTTGCCAAACTGCACAAGCAGCAGGCTTTTTTGGATGCAGCAGCTACTAGAGATGCAGAGGACTGCACCACGCGAGGGTGAGCCAGAAATGGCGATTGCTTAGTCATTCAGACAAACAGCGTCGGATAGATGGCGTTGAGGTAAAGTGCTCTGGCAAAGCTGCCGTAGCGATCGTCTCTCCGTGGAGGAATGTTAACAGCTGATGAAAATATCGACCTGGAGCAAGTTTGTGTGGGATTCGCAACAACTGACGTACTGCATTCACCCTCCATACAAGACGCATGCCAGACACGCACTCAAAGCTAATTATTTTTGCGGTGTTTGATATGCCTATATATAAAAATATATATAATATATAATATATATATATATATATATATATATATATATGTCTATATATACATATATATATACATATATATGTATAGATATAGATATAGATATACACATATTATATGAAATGTCGTATATTTTTACTCCATATGTTATTTTGAATATTTACGGTGCCATTACTCAGGATGTGAAAGCAGAATGTAGTGGAATAAATGTTAACACGCAACCCAAGCAAATCAGGGTTTTGCACAGCATTCTCACATATCAAACAATGCAGCTCGAGACGGCTTGTAGACCACCGGTCAACAGCTAGTTCACAGAAGAGGCATGCAGTAGAGCCCTGCTTCCATTGAGCAATACTGATATGAGTGTTCAGTTGTAGCTTATGTTTAGCGCTCCATTAGAGCTCCAAGAATAGCAAGCAGGCGAGAGCAAGCTACTCTTGATAATTTTGAGACGATCGCCCGCGTGTTTTAATTTTGTCCTGAACCGAGTCTAATGGGAGCAATCTGCACAATGATACGATAGGATGTCGAAACTGCAGTTGTAATCAGAAAGCGTCATTCTTATTCCCACTTTAATGAATGCTAAATCCGTTACAATCTTCAGAAGTTCACAGACACTGCCAAACTTTGCTGATGCTGAACGTTTCAGTGCCTGTTTGGCTGCTTATTTATTTAGTTGTCCCAAGGGCCACCCTGCTGACAGTCGAAAACCGAAGGGCCATTTGTGGTCCTGCGCCGTATACATAAAACATGGGTAATGCGTATGGGATACGTTAATAAACAAGCAACAATTAAAACAGACGCGTGATCAATATCTGATCGTTCGCTAACGTGACGTTTCTATGCTGCGCCCGAGCTTTGCCTGCATTTACTGACTCGTTTGTCGCAGAGACGCACGTCGCTATGGACAAATGGTTACCCCGATCCTGAAACGCCAGTGCGAGTCCACTGGCATGAATGATCCTTCGCCTGTCGGCAAAGTACTAAATACTAGTATATTATATACTAATATACTAAATATACTGTATATATACTAATATACTATATATTCTGTATATATAGTAATATACTATATATACTGTATATATAGTAATATACTATATATACTGTATATATCCTAATATACCATATACACTTATAGACTAATATACTATACTAGTAATATACTGAACCGTCATAAATGGCGTGCTTCCTAATGCATGCACCAGACACATCTCTATGGGCTCCCAAGGGTAGGATTTCATAACTGATGCCTCGGTATTTTATTTGCGCAATGATTGACAACCTTCATTTCTGTAATCGTCTCGCCGCACGTGCCACGCCGCACAAGGAGCCTTATTTGTGTAAATGTGCACAGCTTTGTCAGAACAGGCCTTCATATGCCGACATCTGGATTGGGTGTGGAGGACATGCGATGACATGGAGAAATTTTGCGAAATATGAAATAGAAATACGAACACATTTATAACTAAGAAATAACGTCAGCTATTGGGTATTTGTTCGTCCTGCATTGGACGAAGCATGGAAATAATGTTCCTAAAAGATCGTCCTCACCCTCCCATTCCCTTCCCGCGCGCCGTCCCCGCCACCTAATGATCACACAGTGGCGCTGGCGTCGATAGGTTGTCACCCACAGGGCATCTGAGCCTTCATTTGTGATGCGATACTCCATATTTAGAAATAAAGGAAAAGGGGCGTTCGGCTCGTGATGCGGCCCCTGAAACTTGTTGTTAGTTGCCACGCAATTTTCCTGAGTCACTGGCTCGATGACGGTCCCTATGTGTTTATTAAACTCTGGAAACTAAAAAAGCGATTATTGACCTCGGGAATTTAGTCGTCGCCTCATCTCAAGGAAACCGTAGGATAGGGCTCTCAGTTTGCTGTTTAAAGTCTACATGTAGTAGGTTGGAATCTGGCTCGCGACATCGTGCCTAGCCAAGGATGGTGCATTTAACAGATAAGCCCCACGTGAGAGCCCTGTGACGTCATCGACAGTTGCAGCCAAGTGTTTCAACAATTAAAAGCGAACAGCGATATCGCTGAGCCGGGGCGGGCGCATTCCGCTAGAGCTGGTCGTGCCCAGTGAGGGTACGTAGACAATTCTTTTGGGGAGCAAATGTCACATTTTATACCAAATCCTTCTAATTTGAACCAAATTTTCCATGAAGTCATCTAGGATATAGTGTAAACCTTTTGGCGCCTGTGGGGAGGGGGAGCAGCCCGTTGCGCCTCCCTGGGCTATGTCTCTGGCTCAGTGACCACGGTGGTCTTGGATTTCTACCGAACGAAATGTGCCCCCTCTCGCAATAATGAGGTCATATGTGCAAGTTCCAATCAGTTGGAGGGGGGGGGGGGGGGAGGGGATCCAGCCTCTCCTTCGAAATGTGAGAAGAAGGTGAGTTAAATATGTTTGTTAGCGTGACTGGGCAGAAGCTTTCGTCAGTTTCAACCGTATAGCCCTCAGCTAATTTCTCGAAGCTACATCCGTGATGTGGCGGAACGGAACGCACAAAACGAGCTCAAGAATACAAGAGCAGAGCGAGCGGCTGAAACTCAACAAACGGAATAGCAATATTGTGAAGATACGTGATATTTCGCGTATCGCCTCTTTAAGTCGACAGAAAGGTACGCGTACACGAAGAAATAAGGCACGAAGAACGTTGTGTAAGAACGTTGTGTACGAATTACGTGCACGGAGCATTGTTTTCAAACAATTGGGGTTACCAGTTTTGCGCACGCTGGAATATGCTTTCATACATTAACGCGAGTGCGACATTTTGACGCTGCAAGTATTTGCGTACAAATACCCGAACAGTGATCTGTGACGCCAAAATTTACGTGTACGGAATTGGCTTATCCACAAATGTTTGCGTGCGAATCAATGTGTTGCGAGTTTTTTAACTAAAATTTGCCTTCAAAGAAAAGACAACTTTCGCCACGTTTGATCTGTCGTCAGCACGTTTTTCAGCACCAATCAAGACCCAGTATTCTCCCTACGTCACGTGCCACACAGTCACGTGGTTTGTGACGGCATGCGCCGGCTGATGCTGCTGCCAGGATTTCTTGTCAGCCCGTCAGCATGGAGAAAAGTCCTACCAGGTTAAATAAATCGCCCTGACAAAGAATCGCGAGTTTGATGTGGTAGCTTATGTGTTTGCGAGTACCTTGGGCCGGGTGGGGGAACTTGTCTCGAATTAAAGGTAAATGTGATGTTGGATAGATACGAAGGGAATTGAATTGCCTAGAACAGCCAAGACAGTGACTGATGAAGCGTGTGGTTGCGTTCCCCCGTAAATAAATAATGTAATAAATGAGTAATCGTAAAAGGAGAAGACGAACGAAGCGACCCCCCCCCCCCCCCCACCCCCATCTTGAACATGAACTTTGTCAGTTCAGAGGGAGTGCAATGAAAAAGGGCCTCATGCCAGTGCAAGTAGCAGTGAATGATCGAAGGACTTCTCCACAGAAAATTAAGTGAGCACTTAAAGTGAGAAGGGAAGATTTTGAATGAGACGTGAATGGGAAGAAGCACTCACCATGCGGTTGGGATGGATGGTAGTTATACCGTACATGGAGCCACACTTCCAAACATCACTTCATAAGTATTGTGCCACGGTCGACGGTAAGCCAGAGTTAGTATTTGGTCGGGAGTGGTTAAATGTTGAAGGGGAAAAGGAAGGTAATGTTAAAAACTTTCCCGACAGCCCTCGCATCGAACGTTCCGTCAACACGCATAACGTCACGTATTCCAGGTGACAATCGTGCTAACGACGGATCACACAGGGCCACAACATACGGATTACGAAGGACTTTCCGGTTAGGCCAGTTGACCATATGCCCGCTCTCACCGCGGACTGCCGCAGCACGTGCAGTGATTGCGCAAGGTATCTCGGTTCGGGAGAAACGCGGTCTGCGCTGACCCTCACCCCGATCTGGGTGATGCATCTTCAGTCAGCAGCACTGCAAAAGGCCCCCTACGTCACGCGGCCGTATTTGGTGTGCTGCCAGCACCGCTGCCCGTCTCGTGCTGCAGGGGCCGACTGGGCCACTGCTGTCCCTCTGCAAGTGGCTCACCTGCGCCGTCAACCGGAACCCAACCGGACTCTGCGCATCGTTCCACAAACGGTCCCAGTAGAACGATGCGCAGAGTCCCAACAGGAGACGTAACTTTTGGCCTGGCTCAAGACCGCGGTTTTTCTTGCTACGTGGCCGGTAAGGCAGCCGACCTTTTGCACTACAAAAAAGGCTGCTTTTGTTGCAGGCGTTTTTCAGGAAAACTTATGCAGTTATGAATATAAACCAATGTGATCATATGCAGTAAATATTACACAAATGCTTCACTTGTCAACTCCTAATCATGTGTAGCAAATAACCCTGACAGACATAGCTGACACACTGATGAAACAGCTATAAACAGCTATGATGAAACCCATGATGGGCTCGGCTTGGACACGCAAATGGAAAGCTCCTGACAACTCTTGTGTGACTAGCTGCGTTGCGCCGCCAGCTGACGAACATGGTGCTCGCGGCGCGTAGAACATCATCACTGTCGGCTGTTTTGGGAAGGGCAGAGCTTAAGGGTCTCCCGCCATGCCGTTCCGCTGCTTGGGACGCTAAGGCGCGTTTCCAACAAATGAATCGAAAATCTCGCAAAAATGATTTGCATCGTAATCAGGCAGCGTGACACACCTGACTGCACCTGACAGACTGCAGTATACCTGGAGAGGTCAAAGACTGAAAAGCCTTTCGCACTTGGCAGACTGCAGTATACCTGGAAAGGCCAAAGACTGAAAACCCTTTAATCCAGTTTAGTACATTTATGGCACTAATGTTGAGCGCTTGAGTGTGATCATCTTCAGATTTACACTATTTCACATATCTTCCGTTTTGCTTTGCGAGACTGATATTCTGATATTTCAAGCACAGGGTTTTAGTCGGTTTTTGTTAATTCGCTCCTTTCTCAGTTCGCACTACCGCCCGTCGGTGGACTTTGCGTGAATGCTGGAGATAGTTATTAAATTCAATCCGTTTTCTTGCCGACTGACTCCTTTCGAAATACCTGTTTAACCTTAGCACCTTTAACAAGAAAACGCAGGATGAGGCCAGACCATACTGGTACGGTTACTGGTATATACCGGTGCCTACTGGTAAAAACTTGCTTTGAACCTGTGACGCGCCGTCCTGTCGCTTTAGCCAGCGTTGTAACGTCATAGGCAGGCGATGTGTCCGTGCGATCATCATCCTTCGCCTTGCGCCGGCGGCGAACCTCGATCCATCACCACCGTCACCATCGGCATCATCCGATCGTCACCATCATCATCGACTGGCGGGTCGTCCACCCCGACCCCCTGGCCCGTCACCGACACCGGCCCTATCGATGGCGTCTGGGGTCGCCAGTAATGAGACGCTGCGGCGGCGGGGGCGGCGGCGGCGGACGCCGCCCGGTCTGGCGGCACCCCGGCGTCCGGGCATGAGGTGCGGGAGTGTGCAGGGGGGCTTTTTGCGCTTGGCCCCCGTACACTTCACCGTGTTGGATGTGCTTTTAGGCCAAAAGATCTGAGCGCAGATGCTTGACATATGCAGTTTGGTCCTGATTGGCGACGGGCGCAACTTCGTGTTACCAATTACGCAAATTGTCGCCGACCGGCTACCGCGCACAAAAACCGACACGGGCGTTTCCTTTTATTTCTGGTAAACTCTATTGGTCATCGCCACTGCGTTGATTCTCGAAGAGAATGAACTTGCAGACTGTTGGCTAATGCTATTTTTCACAAGCAGGCAATTCCGAAGGCAGTTAACCCCGACAAATCACGCGCGCAGGAAGTGCTATGTTTCCGCTTTGCACTCGTCTCCGGCTGAACGAGTGTTGAGGCCGAAACTTTACAGAATCACTGCAGCTTTGATGGGAACCTTCCAGAAAAAAATGACAGATTTCAGTGATTCGGGACAGGGAGCCTCAACTATGTGGCTGTGCAACTCAGAAGCGACTTCTCTGTAGACCCCGTCAGTGCCTTTAAGCGCACGGACAGCGGGGTCTCTCTCTCTCTCTCTCTCTCTCTCTCTCTCTCTCTCTCTCTCTCTCTCTCTCTCTCTCTCTCTCTCTCTCTCTCTCTCTCTCTCTCTCTCTCTCCTCTCTCTCTCCCTCTCTCTCTCTCTCTCTCTCTCTCTCTCTCTCCCTCTTTCTTCTCTCTCTCTCCGTCTCATTCCAATGGTCGCTTGGCAACGGCTGTTACGGGTTTTTTCATTGCAACGTAAATGTGCACAAAACTGACGATGTGTCTTCGTGAAGTTGGAAACTTGTCCCTCCCGTATCATGACTACGGCGTTCTCACTGGGGTTAAGTACGTCTATCGCTCAACTTATGTTTTGTTGGACTTAACATTGTTCGTTGTGTGGAAGTTTTCGCTTCATGCTTGGAACAACCGCCCGTTTATGAACGTATGATGTGATAGGCTGTGGCAGGCCAGTGGCCACACTTACTTTCAGGACCCAAATAAAACTGACAGGTATCTTTAGTCAGCAGGCTGCACACATGTTGCTTCGTTAAATATGCTTACCAAGATAACATTGTCATTTAACACCAGTCATCATGAAGGAGGGAATTGAAAGAATCGTTAACACTCAGTATAAACAATGAGGAAATTAAGTGAGAGAGTTACACATGGCGAATAAAAAGGCAAGACATGAATAAAGATTGCGTGGTGCCAGATATTTTTTAATTATAAATGTTTCAGAAACTGGCTGATATATAGTTTCTGCCTTTGCCATACCGGTGACGATAAAGACTAGTTTTAAGCTTAACCCCATTCCAGGCAGGAGGAACAGCCTGAGGGGTGGGAGACCTCTAGTAAAAGTTGGTGGTCATGCCGAGCTGGTAATCTCACCGGGATTACACGCGCGGGCATGCGCTTACAACAGCATCTGATGCTTTCGGTATTTCGGTCAATTGCAACGTTAGTATGATCATTGACACATGGTTAAAATTGACGTGGCAGAGACAGTTGCAGGGCTAAGAAAGGAACACAAAGTGCGTAACGCGTCACTGACGCAGGTTTATGAGAGTTACTGATCGGTATCTAGATGCAAGGCTTTCGCAGTTCAGACAATGTTCATACAAACAATTGGCATATGTGGTAACAAAGGCATATTCATATTTTTCGAAAGAGGGTGCAGAGGAGCAAAACCTTAAACATACGTCCCAGAAGTACGTCGCCATGGTCGGAAAATGCCAAAAATGCGATCACCACGTGGAGCTTGGAGAAAAAAACTGGCGCGGACAGGTCTCCAGGGATGAAAGTAAGGAGCCTATAGCATCTGGAACAGCAAGGCCCAGAACGGCATGCTGCATTGTGTCTTTCACGCATGTGCAATACGCAACATTTAAAGAAGCACAGATGGTAAACCGACATCTGACATCTACAGCAATGGACCACGCTCCAAGCCCGGCACCGTCCAATTTTCTCCGCGTGCACTCAGTTAAGAACCAGTTTTGAAAACGGTTTTGCTGTCACCCAGTTCCGCACATTTCGCATATGCCAACGCATTTTCCATCCTTAATGTTGCCATGGTAAGTCGCTCTTGAGGTCATTGTCGCACCGCTATGTGTTGGTTGCGCTCAAACTAGTGATAAACGTGAGCACTGTGTCGGATTGAAGCATTTGAGAAATTAGAGACTCAAGACAGCTTCGTGCTGTTTGCAAAGTGAGGTGGATATTACATCAATACATTCAAGAAACTTATACACGATGCGTATCTGCCCGAAACAGCAATGCACATGCATCAATTTACGTTTGTGTGTCGCTGGGGCTTTACGACGCACTCGGCTGCTGAGGCTATATGGCGTCGCCTGCCCCTCACCCTGGCGGGAAGGGCGGGGACCGCGGGGAATCGAACCCCGTACCTCTGGTTACCCGGACGCGCAATAGTTAACGCAGACGCGTTAACCACTACACTACCGGCACCCATGTATCAATTGGCAAAACAACTTCGCAGGGCGCGCGTCTGTGCTCGTTTCGTGCTACGGTAGTGCACGGATCCTTCAAATGGGCTCGTAAAGCTGAAAGTCTGATTGCCAAGGAGCATTGTCATTTGACCTCGCCAACTGTTATCCTATATATGTATGATATAATAATAATATATATATATTATATATATATGTATATATGTATATATATATATGTGTGTGTTGTGTGTGTGTGTGGTGTGTGTGTGTGTGTGTGTGTGTGTGTGTGTGTATGTATATATAAGTATTGAGCGAACCGGACGGAATCACACCAGTGGCCAGATATTAAACAAGCAAGACAAAGTAAGCAACCAATCACAAGATCAGCCGGTGAATAATCCACTTGTTCCACCCATAGGTGTCTGTCATTCATGGCTTGGAAATAGCAGGGTGGCTCGTATCGACCACATCTCGGCTTTTGAGTGCTTGTCGTGAAAGGCGGCGAAGCCGGACGAGGGTTTAAACATGAAATGCAGTTGCTGTTCCACAAGGGTGATAGCAATCAAAGCTGGTTTATGCTTTAATCTGAGCGGATGAGCAATTAACACACTTACATAACGTAACATATTTCTGTTTTAAGCTGAGCGGATGAGCTAGGCTCCTGTTTTAATCTGAGCGGTTGAGCTAGCCTCCTGTTTTAAGCTGAGCGGATTAGCTAACCTCCTGTTTTAATCTGACGGGATGAGCAGGCTCCGATTAGATTTCTACATGAGGTCCTGCACCACACCCTACTTTCCGCTGAAATCTCCTCACTCGGTATGTAGCGTCCGCAGCGCACGGCGCGACCCCGCCCGGCCAGGTCCGCCCGGCTTCGTTCGACGGCGCTTCGGGCCGGCACCTTGTGCCTGACCGACGCGGCACGCGCTGGCTATGTCCCGCAGCTGTAAATCACTCGCCGCGACTGCCCCTGACGTGACGTCACGCCACCCGCCCGGGGCGCCGCCGGTTCGCGGGGGGGGGGGGGCGCCGCAGGGGGAGGGGAAGTCAGCCAACGCCCGCGTCGATGGTACCCATGTGGCAGGGGCGGAGGCAGGGCTCAGACCGGGTGGCGGGCGCTCCATAGCCCGAGTGGCAGGCGCTCCATAGCCCGGGTGGCAAGCGCTCCATAGCCCGGGTGGCAAGCGCTCCATAGACCGAGTGACAGCCGCTTCATAGCCCGAGCGGCAGCCGCCCCATAGCCCGGGTGGCAGGCGCTCCATTGCCCGAGTGGCAGGCGCTCCATTGCCCGAGTGGCAGGCGCTCCATAGCCTGAGTGGCAGGCGCTCCATAGCCCGGGTGGCAGCCGCTCCATAGCCCGGGTGGCAAGCGCTCCATAATCCGAGTGGCAAGCGCTTCATAGCCCGGGTGGCAGGCGCTCCATTGCCGGAGTGGCAGCCGCTCCATAGCCCGGGTGGCAAGCGCTCCATAGCCCGAGCGGCAGACGCTCCATAGCCCGAGTGGCAGGCGCTCCATAGCCCGAGCGGCAGACGCTCCATAGCCCGGGTGGCAAGCAGATGCTTCTCAGAGCCTTCCAGCGGCAAAATGTGGCAGTACATGAATGCATCGCGAGGCGAGGTGCCTTCTTGGTGATGAAGGTCAGTCCAATGCTTCATTCATGCAATGCCACTGCCAGTAACCTTCAGGCAGCAGCGGGGTTACGAGAAGTGTTTTCCCAATCGAATGGACTAATTGACGGATAGAAGTACATTCTATAACAATTATCACACCTTACGCACGCAAAGCAGTGAAATCTGCGATAAAGGCGAGCGTGTACGCATCATGGCAAGGATCCGCATAGTGTGACGTGCCCACAGATGACGTCATTTACGACCTGTCGTGCGCATGAATGCGTGGGGATCGGCATGCAGTTAGCATGCGTGATGAATGTCTGTGGTATTCCTGGTGCTGTAGGATTCAGTTGTTGGTTAGGCGCTCTGTTGCAGTGGCCAGGACGAAAGTTACATGGTTGCAACCTGCCCTTTCTTATAAAAGCACGTTATATAGCGTTACATAGCATAACCTATGACTGCACACCGACCCAAAAAAATGTACTGAATGCTTGCATGGGTGGGTTTTGTGCTGCTGGAACTCGCCACTGCGGAGCATGAAGGTGTTTTATTTGAAACCCATTATCCACAGCAAGCCGATCCCGTGTATTGAACAGTTTTGCTTGCGCGCTATCGGCCAGACACGACTGCGGACTTAAGTGTCATTCAGTACCCTAGCGGGGTCGCCCGGGTCGGCCTGAACCCGTTCGCTCAGCTGCCAGCAGACCTGTGCTCATCAGTGGGTCAAAACGGCCCATTCACCCCACGGCCCGGACCCATTATCTCCGGACTTCCAGCCCAGCCTTCCAGCCTCCCTCCAAGTCGCAGAAGCAGACCCAGACTGCTGCATAGCAATGCTAACAGCGCGCCACTGCTGCTGCTCCCAGATTACGGCTGCATACCGTCCAAAACAGCTAGTGCGGCGCACGGCCCCGCCAGGTCCAAACAAAGCCCTGTTCATTAGCCGTTTTCATTTAATCAATCCGGTTAGAGCCCAGCACGTCAAGAGCTTTGAGTTTGGCTCAGTGGCAATGAATAGGAGGGACTTTTATGCCCTGGCGTCTATCGCAAACGACCCTTTTCTGAGCTGCGCTAATGGGTATTATTGATATAGTATCCGCACCCGTCTGTAACCCAGTGGCCAGGAAGCCAAATTAATCGATACCGAGGTCCACGATCCGCTCGTACCTAGTATTTGCTGACCAGCTGTTGCCCTTTCCCACCTCACGCGGCATTTATCGAGCCTCGCCGGGGATAACAGCTTAAGCGAAATGATGCACTCATCAAAACTAAAGCTAATGTCCTGGGCTTTTACATCCCACATTGGAGCCATGTGGCTGGTTTAGTTAGCCCTCGCAGCATCCCGACAGCAAGACCTCGCGGCAGATTCAAGCTTTTCACGCCGAATTTTATGGTTTTGGTCCGAAATGATGATTTTTTCGACTGATCGCACATCGCACAGATCGATGAGGATGATAAATTGTGGGCAAAAGAATCAAAAGACGTTTGTAAAGCTACATAAACCCTAACAACTACTATCACGGCATTTCACGATCTTTTTCAGGGTCGCAGAGGGTAACGAATGCAATCCCCGGCTAGTGGCTGCACTGGTAATTTGTTGGTCAAAAGTGACACCGAACCGATGTGAACGAATGAATGCGCATAATGCACTCCACTATGCATAAATGTTTGCCACATCGCACGGGTTGGTACCATGCGAGGGGTCTCCCCATGCCCTACTATCGTTGCCAAGTTCGCTGGGCCACTGTCTCTGCGTCAGGCGAGGGAAAGGCCAGCACCAGCTGACGCAACCCCAGACAGGGTCGTTTGCCGCGGACGGCATCGGCCGAGATTGCAGATTGAGCCGTAAGGAACCAGCTGAAATTATTTTATGTGCGCTGGATTCCGTCTGGTATTGCAAAAGGGGAAATTGGACTCATACGTGATTTTTTATCCGCGATGGACCCTACATCGCCTGTCTTTTTATTCTACTTGCAGTTATAATATGGGAGGAGCCGGAGAAGTGGAGGCTCGTAGATGCCCAGCCTGCAGACGAGCAGTAGAAACCGCGGGCGGTTGCGGTGATGATGAAACGAAAAGACACGCTTAAATTAAACCACGTTTATTTACTAGATGTCCATGAAGTCCATTCTGCTCAGTGCTGCAGACGTCACGTTCTCCTGGCATTGCATGCCTGTCAAATGACGCTGCAGCTGGCGACCCTGTGCGCAATCATCGTGGCTTGGGTACACAATTACACACAGAGATGGGTGGGATATAAATTCACTTGTCTCAAACGATGGCAGTTCGCTATCCTAATTGAGTGGGATAGGGATTCACTCAAATGCTGGATACCGTTGAGCGATCATAAAATATGGGGATAACGAAAGTTTTCATTCTCCTGAATATAGAACTAAAGTCAAATATCATAACGAGTATGTTCTTAGTGTTTCATCAAAGAATACTGAACATGTTCGGGAATTTAAGATCCCACCAAAGAAGGCTCACCAAATGGGTCTGTTAGTGTCCACGAACAAACAGCAGACATTTATTCCAAGCTCCAACAGCAAGTCCTAGAGTCTGGGTCGGCAACCATTTCTACCTGTATGGCATGAAAGTAAGACTGGTGATGACCCAGTTCGTGCCGGTTCCTACGAGGCAATCCAAGATAAGTCCAAAGTTTCTGTTTGCCAGCATCTCACCCAGCCACTTTCACCAGCACCCTCACCACACAACAGCGGTCTCAGCGCGACCCCGAACCAGCAGCAGTCTAGCCCCTCAGTGCGCCTGCGAATCTCCTCCGGCTCGTGACTCGTGACCCGTGACTCGTGACTCAGCCCTCCCCCTCCCCCCCCCCCCCCCACCGTCTCCGGCGGCCCGCCATCCGCCCCGCCCGAGCCGAGCGAGCGATCGTTGTGCTTTCCAGCGCTCTGTCCCCCTGGCGCGAGTCCCATTATGGGGCTGCTTTGCTGTTTACGACCAGGCAGCTGGAACGTAATGAGAATTCAAAGCATTTGATGTCTGATGAACGGACGACCAATATTGCACCACGTGGCGCGACGGCGTCCAAACGACGGTCGTTCGAAACGTTTCTGCGGATTCTAGAGATCTTGTTGCCATTGTGCGACTGTCACGGTCTCAGAGCCTGGGAATGTTGTGGACATACCCCGTACGCCTCTGTCTAACGCCTTCATAGTATAGACAATGCCAACCATCAAATGCCAGGTCGTTTGTAACTGTGATCTACTCGCTGCTTTGGTTTTGCCTTGCTGCTGGATTTTGTGTCTCGCTGTCAGTTCCATGCGAGTTGGGCGAAAGACTCGCATTTAGGACACGCTCACATGTTGACAGCCCGTCATTTGATTATATGTTCTGTACAACCCTGGAAATAAAATAGACGCCAACATTTCGTAATCTGTACATCTCTTTGAATAAAAAAATGCAATAAACGACGGAGGAACCATTAAATTTACGACACCCCAGTTGTAGTTCGACACCCCAGTTGCAACAACTGCCGACCTTCTGTCGTTGCGCCCCTGCCGACCTTCCGTCGCTGCACCCTTGCTGACCTTCCGTCGCTGCGCCCCTGCCGACCTTCTTTCGTTGCGCCCCTGCCTCCGATCTCCCCTGGGTGTGCCCCTGACTTCGGCCGCGGCAGAGCTGCGCACTAACCCCTTACTCCGCCTGTGCTTGCCTGTGACCGGGACCCACGTGTGACGTCACCTCTGCTCTCCCTGGCTGCACCCCTACACTGTGCCCCTGGGCACGTCTCTGGCCTTGACCCCGCTGGTTAGGCCCAGCTGGGTCATGACCTTTGTCTTGGCCCGGCTGGATGCGTCTCTGATCATGTCCCTTGATATTGACCCCGCTGAGTGGCGCCCCTTACCTTGGCCCCCGCTGGTTGCGCCCCCTGACCTTGACCCCCGCTGGGTGCGCCCCTGATCACGCTCCTGACCTTGACCCCCGCCTGGTGCGCCTCTGATTGAAACACCACTTGACGGCGCCCGACCCCGACAGGTCATCAGCTGGACTTCGTGGTGGCCGAGACGTACGGCAGGGAGAGCGAGAGCCTGCGCCAGGTGGTGCGCCTGTGGAACAGGAACGTGTCGGCCTACATCGGTCCTCAGGAGACCTGCGTCCACGAGGGCAGACTGGCGGCCAGTCTCAACCTGCCCATGATCTCATACGTGAGTGGGCCCCTGATAACCAGCGGTCCGCTGTGTGTGTGTGTGTGTGTGGTGTGTGTGTGTGTGTGTGTGTGGTGTGTGTGTGTGTGCGGTGTGTGTGGGGTGTGTGTGTGTTGCGTGTGTGTGTGTGTGTGTGTGTGTGGTGTGTGTGTGTGTGTGTGTGTGTGTGTGTGTGTGTGTGGGTGTGTGTGTGTGTGTGTGTGGGTGTGTGTGTGTGTGTGTGTGGTGCGTGTGTGTGTGTGTGCGCGCACAGCGTTTCGCCTGGGCCGGTCGGCGTTGATTCGCTTGAATGATTACCATACTGAGCCTCGACACTGGAATGATCTATACGCAAACATGATATAAATTGTATATACGCGAGTGTGATACCTGTCTGGTCGTGGCCTGCCCGTGAAAATAGTGGCATCGGTAAGGACGGTGAGCTGTTGACATAAGGTCTTACGTCCGGTGTTTGTAAGGTGCATAAACTCCCATCCGTATGTACTCAGCATTCTCCGACATCCTCGACGTGATCATTTATGAGGTAGGAGGCAATGGCAATGCAAGCGCATACATGCTATGATGATTTCTTTTTCAGCAGGTGAGTACAGTCTTAAGCCTTAGTTGCCGTAGAGGCCGGACTTTGTCAGCTGATGCATTCAACCTCCCCTCTCGGCCATGATACACGGTGTTTCACTTGAAATATAAGCGTTGAAAAGAACGCGATTTGTATAAAAGAACATTTGTTAACATATTTATTTATGTCACAGATTTTTGAACGCTTGGTTTTTGTTTTCTATGTTCAGCTTCAGCCGCCAAGCGAAACGTTTTCATGACAGCTGCCCAGAACGCGAACACACTTCTCCAAATTCCAGCACGATCTACAGTTGCAACGGCTGGAGATTAAATCCTACCATGCCTTTCCCTGTTTCCCGCCCCTGGTTATCCACTAAATGCACTCATATTTCATCAGCGCGGGTGCTGGCAGGATAAAACAACTTCTAGAGAACTGGAGCGTGTAGGCGGTATGAAGGCGCGGACCCGGCCACTCCATCCCTCCTTCACAAGACTTCGTGAACGTTAAGATGCTGCCTGAAGCCGGTTGCTCTTAAGTGGATTGCCCTGACTTCAGGCAAAAGGGCAAGAGGCATAGGCACAACCGGTCAGAAGCCTAGTAATTTTGACCATTGTCTGTGAATGTCATGCATACAGAAATGTGTGCGATTAACGATTGTTAGTATGTACAACACGTCGTCGTTAGTCTCGAACCACTGTTGATTGTCATTTTAAGGAGTTCGTTGAATTTGTAATGTGCTATTGGCGGTCGCCAGAAGACCATTCCTCTCTACCCGTTCTTCTTTGCCGGTTTACCGCAAGCCGGTCTGCTTTTCCCCGGGTACAAAGTTTAGTTGGGTTGAATCTTTCTTTTCCAGCATTCACTCGACCCGCTTGCTCCTGTAATCAGATCCCTTCGACGTTTTAATCAACGGTCTTCACCGTGTTTGTCGCGGATCCCTAGCCCAAACGTAGCTGTGATGCGGTGCGCGAAAACACGAGCCAGGGCACGCACCGCTCTGCCACTACACCAGGTATGCCGCGACAAGTCACCCGCACTGGACGATATCACTGACCATGGCTCCACACCGCCAGACGCCATCCGCCCTCCCCAGTCTGCGGTGGTCTTCCATTCTCCTTGCAGAGGCGCCTAGTGTGCCTGCGACCAGGCTTCTCTCCAGTAAGCTCAGCACGACAGCTAAGAGTGATCGTGAGTCGTCATCGCGTCACGTTGAAGGATGGGGCGCATTCTAGTCACGTCCGCTCCATGCGACGCCATGGCATAGGGCCATGTTTAGGGCCATGTTGCTGATCGTCTTGATGAGTTGGAAGGCGGGCATCCCACGGCCCCAGGTGGTGCCGACACTGGTCAAGGCGTTCAGCTGCGTTCCAAACGAACAAAACCGACGCACCGTGGACTTCAAAGGCTTGTTCCTGGCTTTTCTTTAAATGAAAGGCTAGACGGCTCTCGATAATTCTTGTCACATTTTCTCTCTGGCAAGGCAACATCGCTTCAAATGTTGGAAAACATTTAAACCAGACCTACCAACCAGAGGGCATTATCCGGTGGGAATGTGAAGGGTAATTAGGGAACTCCTCAAGCCGAATTTAGATGTCGGCAAATAAGAGCCCAGGACCTTAGCCGTGCAGGCAGTGCCATCAGGTAGACCCTGACTGGAAGTGATGTGGTCACGTGCGCTGAACCAAACGTGTCTGCTGTGGTAGTTGACAGCAAGGGAAACTGAACAGATAAAGCTGAAAAATCAGGAGCAGAGGGCCTTTCTTGGTTATATCTGGGAGGTGTTTCCACTGGCATAGAGTCTTCGACAGGAGTGAGATGCCGCAAGTTAAGTTCTGTGATTCAAGAGTTTTTATTTTTTGCTTGTTGTTTGTTTGTTTTTGTTTTTGTTGTTGTTTTCTTTTCCTTTTTTGCTGGTCGGCTGTCCTGCGTCGAATGGGCGCCGACTCGAACCTCTGTCCGTCTGGGCCGGCTGTCCCCGTCGGACGGGCTCCTTGTCGAACCTCTGTTCCGCGTCGGACGGGCTCCTTGTCAAACCTCTGCCCCGCGCCGGACGGGCTCCTTGTCGAACCTCTGTCCCGCGTCGGACGGCCCGTGTCCTAACCCCGGATGTCGCATAGAGCCTCTGACACCCTGAGCAGGATTAATGTTCCGCGGCGTCCCGCTAAGTGACTAACCGGTGCTGGTGTGCGGAGAGGTCGGTCAGCACTGGGGGGCGGAGCAGGGAGCCACGCGCGCCGCGTGCCGAGTGGGAGGTAACGGCTCTGCCGGACCCGGGCCGTCGTCACATCTCACACAGCACAGCATGTAAAGTCGGCGCAATG
Source organism: Pollicipes pollicipes (assembly GCF_011947565.3). Taxonomy (NCBI): domain Eukaryota; kingdom Metazoa; phylum Arthropoda; class Thecostraca; order Pollicipedomorpha; family Pollicipedidae; genus Pollicipes; species Pollicipes pollicipes. The sequence continues at coordinate 5,358,130 of NW_023597055.1, forward strand.
TATCGGCTGGGAATGGGCACGGTGCAGCTGTTTGAGCAGCGCTGGGCTCGGCATCTCACGCGTGACGGTTCATCAAAAATGCGTTTGTACAGGTGCGGTGCCTATTAATATAAGGAGTTTGTTGCTAGTCCCCCCCCCCCCCCCCCAGCGACCTCGACTGCAATGACTGGCGCTGCGGGTGTCTGTGAATACCCGCAGGGCCGGTCAAAACCTTTTCTTGATATCTCGTTATGAGTACCCTGGTGCATTCGTATTCGTGCGGAAGCATAGTGTGGACGTGTATACAACCGTGCGCTTGCCTTACATGTGTGTGGTAAAAGTGGAGATGATCGGGCTCTTGGCCATATTACAGAGAGCGCTTCGTCTGCCTGCCGTGATTCAACAAAAATGAAAAAATAGCCCAAGTATGCTTAACCAAACCGTTAATATTTGGGCCAATCGCATGCATACCGGTATGGTCCCGAAAATTTGAAATTGTTTTGATGTGACATCCCAAAGCCTGTAGGTAACTAAGCGGCATCATGTGACAACCCAAAGCCTGTAGGCAACCAAGTGGCATCATGTGCGTACGCATTAGAATGTGATCCAGCCGGAGGCGGGGGTGGGGGGGCAGTCAGGAGCGCAGTGCGCCAGGGCGTGGGGGGGAGGGGGGCAGCCGCTGGTCCTTGCTGGGCCTTCCGGCAGAAGCGGCGATCCCAGTGTTTTAACTGCTTTTCTTCCAAAGCTTGGTTCGGAAGTGTTAGCTTTCCTCCTTGTTGCCATCGATCGATTGTATCATAAATGGCTGAAGTTTCGTGCTTACATCAGGTAAGGAGCATCACCTGGAAGTAACGAGCATCTCCAAGCCTGTCATCATAGCTGCTGCACGGAGAGCAATTACTACAAACATTTTATTTGCCCGCTGAATTGGAGCCATCTGGAGACGTGTTTGCCGCATTCGCAGGGATCCTCTCGCAGAGCCTGCTTGCCCGCCTTTACGTCAGATGGCAGCATCATCTAAACAGCATGACCGCGCAAACAGTGTTTTCACTGGTAGTTACAAAGAGGAAACGTTATGAGCAGCTAAATGTTTTTTGTGCAAATGAAAATTAAACTTGACCAATTATACCTTACTTGCATGAGTAAGCATTGGGCCATAATGAGTTTGTTATCTGCAGGCGATAGTGCCGGGAGGTCAGATTGGGACGGTCAGGTCAAAATGCTTCATTAACCTCTGATGACTTTTAAAAGGTGTATGAAAGGAGTATGGGTGATGTGAAAGATTGTATGAGTGAATAACCATGCACTGCTTCCGGAATTTCGTTTTGCTAAGGGCTAGAACTGAAGGTCAGCTTAAGCCGGTGACTGATGTAGGTTGCATGGAAGTAAACAGCTGGTTGAAAAATTAACAAGACCCAGGTGAACAAGGCCACGTCCAAAACGTTGTCAGTATCACCAGTTATATATCGAACCACGCCTTGAACCGACATTTCTCATCTAAAAGACGCGTTGGTCAGTAACCTGATCAAACCTTGGCTTAGAGGATCGCATTATGTTCAAAACTGTATGTTGCAGGAGTTACTGGAAGCGTACTGAAGCTACTGCAAGTGGGCCTGCAGCTTTGTGAAAAAACAACGTTTGATGTGAATGCCCCGCCTACATCCTACATTTTACCAGAACAACATTTCGTTTAAGCCCCAGCCAATGCGTCGCGTTTAAATAGTATGCAGTGAAAAGGAGGCATGTTACTGTTCAGTTTTCCGCTGCGTTTGACCTCCGTTGACCTCCATGGCGACAAAGCCATGTGACAGCATCGACCTCAACCGGGCGCAGGCACCGGTGGATTACGTGGTCTAGTGGCATTCGCGGAATCATTAGAACAAGACACATCATCTGTAAATAAAATAGTGTGTGGGCACATACCCATTGGGTTCCTTTTCTGGCAGTCGCGGTCGCGCTGACTGACTGCTGTCCTCTGCGCTCGGCCGTCGTAATTATGGTGTTGACACGCGACATCACACCTGGGTTCCGTGACCTTCTGGAAAGTCGCCCGACTACGAAACTGATGCGGCTGAGGCACGCCACTGATGACTACCCGCGGTCCAGTGTCGGTGTCCGATTTCTGGTTTATCGACCGCAGTGAGATCACCAGCCAGCGCGTGATTGTCACGGTCGTCCACTGAAACTGACTCGGCAGATCGGCGTCGTAAGTCCCATCGACCAGCAGACCACGGCATTACTTCTGCCCGCGAACTGCCGTCCGGCGGCCACAGCGACGGCTGCTAGTCCAGAGCACTTGGTGTCCTCGCGTCATGCTTGTCAAGACAGCCCACCGTCGGCCCGCGGTCAACAAACTTCCTCGTGTCTGCGGCGTCAAACTGTTGGGAGCGCTCACGTCATTGATCACGGCAAACTGGCTTCAGCCCACTCCTGAAGACTTTTCAGTGACGTCCAATGCGCTTGCCAGTTCGCCTTTTCAACTAAGTTTGTACACCATCTGGTCCACTGCGGCGCATTGGGAGGGCTGCTCACAATAGCCAGCTCTATAGTGATGCGCTGGTCTACAGCTGCAAAGTGACTGAATTCTTCTTCTCGCTAGTGAACCCTATGGCCCCTCCCCTCACACACTTGATGGGACGAAGCGCGGTGTTGTCTTTCCCTCCGGAAACTGCTGTGGTTTAACACTTGAGTAAGCAGGAGTCATTATTTTAAACCTCGCCATGATTCGCCGTCTTCATGACGCGGACTAAGACTGACTGACTAGTTCTGCCGTTTCGAAACTGAGAAAGATAGAGACTCGCAAAATAATCAGCGTATTTATCAGTTTTATGTTCTTAAGTCATTAATGAACTCCACCAGGTTGAGTCAAATGTCAAATTTTCCTGACAATCAAACCTTATCAGCTTAACACGCTCATATGTGCTATGCTCCGCAGTGACACGAAACTTAAACAGACGTGTTCCTTGCTCAATTATGAGGACCAACACATTTAGCTGCATGCGTTTTGGCCACTTAGAAACCAGAAATGCTAGAGATACGTTTTTGATTTCAAAACACATGCACAATGGATTTCCTGGAGACAACCGAAAGTTTTGATGCGATTGCTCGACATGCAATTGCCGGAAAGACATGCTCAGCAAACCTTGGGGGTTGCATCGACCACTCTCGCTTCCCCTTATCAGAGCGTTGGTTAAAGGGGGTGTTCCATATTTGTATGGGGTTTTGAACGGAAAAAACATCTTGAAGATCATTCGATGTTGTTTACAGGTACACCCTTCTACAGACCTAAACCCCTCCAATTGCTGAGTATAGGCCCGCGAAAATATCCAGACTATTTCGGGTAGACTATTTCAAGGCTATCCAGGCATCCATGACGCCATAATAATGTCATTCAAATCCTGACATTCATTAGCCGTGCGGCGATCAAGGCCGAGAAGAATGTCATTGCCGAGTTGTTCATATCTGGCGCTCGTGAGTACGATTTCCAAATAAAACGGCCCTCAATTGGCTCTCAATGTTGTGCAAGATACGATAACGTAATCAAACAATGACGCGTTGAAAAACATTTACTAAACAGAGAAATTGTGTGCCTAGAGCAGTCTTTTCCACCTAAAAGCATGCTATTGGGCATAAGTCAGCATTGAGACACGTGCGTCCCTTTAAGTCCCTTTAAGCTGAATTCACGACTGTGGAAATGCCCACAAAAGAATCCCAGTTCACGTTGGCCACAAAGCGCAGCCACAGCATGAACGGTCGAAGTTCGTACCCCTCCTCAAGCCAGTACGGATGACGAGATGTGACGGTCGCAGGTCACGTACGCTGACAAAACTCCACCCCAGCGGAGCAAACCAGCCTGTTTGCCATCCGCGTCTGCGGCGTGTACAAGTGAGATGTCCCTGGTGCTCCAATTAGTCGGCAGCAGGTGCAGGCTCAGGGAATCACAGCTGACCCCCAGTTGAACTCCAGCTGGCTCAGCAAGTCCCAGTGGACCCTCAGTTGAGCCCTAGCAGGCTCAGGGAGCCGCAGTCAACCCCCAGTTGATCCCCAGGGGCTCAGAGAGTCCCTGTTAACCCCTCAGTTGACCCCCAGCAGATCCAGGGAGTCCCAGTTAACTTCCAGTTAACTCCTAGCAGACTCAAGAATCCCAGTTGACCCCCAGCAGGTTCCTGGAGTCACAGTTGACCCCGCGCCCAGCCATACGGGAGCGGTCTGGGCTACGAGGCTGCTGGCACGGGCCGGACAATCCGATAAACCATTGGGGGCCGGTCGATTCAGCGTCTTCTCTGAT